>NW_008632148.1:0-788 GCF_000691845.1 Merops nubicus
GGCGGGTTCTGGGCCAGGGGGTTCCGGAGCCGAGGGTTGGGAGCCCCAGTTGCTGTCCGGAGACCCTGCGGTGAGCTCTTTATCTTCGTACCCTCTGTTATATGTTGTTAAACCCATTGTTACTGCTGTTGTTTGCTGTTCCTCCTACGTTCTTATAGTAAATTCTCCTTCTCTCAACCCACTGGGGTTTGTATTTTTCTCCCTTTTCTCCCTCCTGTGCAGGGGTTGGGGGGTGAGCGAGTGGCCCCACGGTGCCTGGCTCCTGCCTGGGGCTGAACCACCACAGTTGTTTTGGCTCCCAAGGTGGGTCTCGAAGGGTTGAGATAACGATAGAATCTGAACAAAGTGTGTTAAAAGAATCTTGTTATACACATTTTATTTTCCTCTTTTGGTATTAGTTAAATAGTGCCTGTCCACATTGTTCACTGATCTGGTTGCATGGTTATCCTGTGTTAGTCCCTATCTCCTGTCTGTGTTCCCTGGGATGGTGTTTGCCATCTCTGGGAAGTGGGTCAAGCGTCTCGTCCTGTGCTACTGGGTGATAGCAGCTTATGCTATGATTGTGTCACTGGCTGTGAAGTTAAATGTGTATGTGTATGCAGCCTTGTCGTTTTTCAGTGATCTCACCCAGTCTGTGAGTGAGACAGGGGAGGAAACTCTCTCAGGTTTTGAGAATTTTGGCTATCCTTGGAAATTCCAGGCCAGCATGCTCTTGGTGCTATGTGTTTTGAATGTTTGTCAACTTTTGCTTAGAGTTATAAAATTCATCTCCAAGAACATCACCCAGA
>NW_008632149.1:0-10643 GCF_000691845.1 Merops nubicus
TTGTTTTCAAACCATTACAACTGTTTATTTGCAGATTATAAATATTTCAAACAATGTCATCATTGCTAGGAAAAGAAATCAACAGTTGTAAGTCAAGAAATCTGGCAGCTGGCAGTCCTTCCTTCTGCCTTGTTTGTATATTGCTCTAATAGAACTATTGCTTTATATTGTTAAGAAATGTTCCTGGTTTCCTCTAAAGAGTCCATTTTAAAGACAATTATACTAAATCTGTGTTAAAAAAAAAAACCCAGTTATGCTAAATGCCTTGTATCAACAAAAGACTTCAACTACCTTGATTACTGCGGAGAGAAATCATCCTTTTAATTTTTTTTAAAGGTTGAAATTATATTTCATTTAAGGGTAAAATAATCCTGGATGATTTTATACATGCTTACTTCAATGATTAATGAAACTCTAACATTAAATTGTTGGTTGAAATATAAGGAAAATAACTAATTGCAATTTTATGGAATATTTCAGATACTAACAGAGTATTTTGGCTCTAATTACAAATGGCAAATGGCTGTAATTATGTTTTTGCATCGTGATATTTTTTGTGTCTTTCTCTCTAGAACTGTGCATTTCACAGATGATGCTGTTCACAATGATGTTATGGGCATCTGACTACCTAAGGTATGTGTATACTCCATTATAAGTTGCAGAGTAGCAGGGACAGTGCTCAGACAAATGAGTGATAGAAGAAATCTAAACTCAAATGAAGGTGGAATAAGTGGAGGTCAGCAGAGCAGGTCTGGGAGATCAGACCTCAGGGCTTGTAACAATTCCTTCTTCTTCAGCTGTCACAGCAAGACAAAGGGAATGTCATGTTCATATCTGCCATGCTTTGAATAATTTCTGTGTCAAGTCTGAAGACAAAGTCATCTTGTAGACCCTTAATCCTGGCATAATTCTTGACCTTATTAAACTCTAAATACTGTCAGCTACAAGTCATCTAGTGACTTGTCAAATCATCACTAGGTGACTTATAAAAAACATTTTACACTTAGATTTTTATAATTGTTCTTGGAAGTGGAGCCAAAGCCAACTTCTCAATACTTCAGCTAATATTCAGCTATGAATATTATGGATATGGATATTTCCATATATATATATATTTATATCCTGGTTTATATACAGGTCTTTAACAGGTCTTTCTGAAAGCATATAACTTATACTACACAATAAAACTGAACTGTAATAGAAATTTTCCAGGCTTTAATAGATACAAGAAAAGAATTCAGACACTCTTGATTTTCCTACTGTCTGTAAAATTGTGAGTATACCTTCAGGTTACAGATGAAATGCATATTGTTTTGCATCATAGCTATATGCACGCCAGTGAAACCCATACCCTCACCTATTAATAGACTTTGGAGCAGTCATAAATGTTTTAATATCCCAATTAATGACTTTTGTTAAAACTATCTTCTTAAAACAATTACATAATTTTGTCACTGTATTTTGATATATGCATATACATAAAAGTACATATGTACACGCATATACACACACATCCTTTATAGCAAATCTATACATACAAATAGTCTTATGTATGTATACATATGCACGTGTTTGTGCATTAGTGTGCATATATATACATACAATTTTTTTAAAAAATAGCTATGCTTATATAGTGTAGAAGCATAAAAAAAGTATATGACAACTATGAAGACAGTTTAACTACTAATTTGAGAGTCTTTCCTGGTCAAATGCCACATCTATATAATTTTTTAATACAGTGAGAATGATTGCATGTTTGTGTGTATGTATGTAAATGTCCTTCTTACATATAGTTTTCTAAAATTATTCTTGAAACTTGAGACAATGTCTTGATTGATTAGTAGTTTTGCAGATATACTGCATGCAAACTATAATTCGAGCAGTTAAGATTATACTGAAATAGTTATTGTACCTGTCATAGCTGGTTTATTGTTTCTACTCTTCTACAGATGACTGAGCATCCTGCTGTTTCAACATTAAAAACTCCTCTTTAATAGCTCAAAAACAATCTGGAGGAACAAAGTCAGTAGCAAAATACTTTCCACTATTTCCACTGCAGACCCTCCTTTTGACTTCTCCAGAAATTAGCCCCTTGCAGGTGCTGTCTTTGTAGATAATTCCTCTGTTAAACACACAAAACTATCCATGTCATAAGTAACTTCCTGTAGCCCAACTATTTCCCATTTAAGAATTCCTTTACTATGTTCATATACCTTTTAATATTTTCCTTTCTTTAGTCTAGTGATGGCAATAAAAAAAAAAAAAATTAAGTACACTGGTATCTCTAAACTTTCAGATGTATTTCAAGGACACTTAGCATCTATTTACATGTTTATTGCTGTCATCTGGGAATTATTCCATTCTACTTCAATATATCTTCTGTGTATAGTTTCTAATCTATTTTTAAGAGCAATTAAATAGGGCCTTTGCTGTTATAAGGTCAACATTTTTTCAATCTAGAATTTATAAAAAGCCTAGAGGTGAGACTTCCTGGTACATTTCAGTGAGTACAGCTTTCTTAGGTCATTAGATTCACTGTCTAGTTACACAACTTTTCCCCAGCATCTGTCAGCAAAATTTCCCTAGATAAAAATACAGCATCAGTCTAAACTGCTCTGTTATGGAATGTCCCCCCAAACCTTCCAGGCTCTGTCTTCCAAACACACAATGTACTCTCCCTCTCTAAATGCAAAGGAAAAGTGAAAATCAGGTATGACTGCTGTCAAAGAGCTTTCCCAGTAGCTCAATGTTAGAAGATTATTGTTAACTGTTAATTGGTCATTAATTGCTTAAAATCGTTAAGGATTTTATGATGCTCTACTTCAGTGGGATTTAAAATATTCAATGGCACAAGAAAAATGTCTCTGCTTTCTCTTTCTTAACTTTCATGTAATTTAAGTAGATTAATCTCACTTTGCCATGGATTTCTAATATCAGTATGAAAAGTTTAAAACATACAGCTGTGGGTTCAGACTGTAGAGCTGCATACAGACAGTGCAGGTTTGTGCACTGTCAGCTCCCTCTTCCATAGGGCTTTCTGAAAGAATTACAGTGAGTTTGCAGTGTTTAGTATGACCTGACCTTTTTCTTTTTCTCAATTCTTATGCTCACTGTGGTAAAAATTCACATAGGTGTGGCATGATGAGCAAACAAGGCTTTAAAATCACCAGTTAAACTGATTTCATGGCTTGTGATAGACTCTTGGATTCTCCTGCCCAGTGGCAGTATAAATATTTGATACTATATGAGATCATAGGAATTAGGAACATATGATCACTTTAAGCATAGAAAAATGTGTTTATCTGCACTGAGTCTAATTCAAATGCTAAACTAGCAGAGTTTCTGATATTTGAGGTGGAATTGGAAGTAATTATACACAAAACGAGATTGTGTTAGCCTGCATTTTAAAGTCAAATTGACCTCCTTCTCTCTTCAGAATAAAGACATAAGTGCATAAAAATGGATTGATGGACTGTTGCACAGAATTTCAGATTCATAGCATTGCAGTCAGGTGCATGACTAGCTATAGGATTGAGTACGTGACTTATAATTCTATGGCAATAGCCCTCTGAAGAAAATCCTTGAGGTATTATCCTACTCATTAGTAAGCATCCACTATATGACAATCGGTTTAGTATTTAGAGGAAATCCATATTTCCATGCCCAAAGTACATCTACTAGTTTCAAAAATTGCAAGAAGATGGTCATTTAAGAATGAATGCAAATTTATACAGTACTGTCACTTTATCTAGTATAGTGCTTATGTGGTTGATTTTCCACTGTCAAAATTTTTAACGACTGAATACTTGCCAAGAACTTTAATGGAGGACATACTTTAGTATCACTAAAAAAAAAAAAGCAACCCTCTATTCTTTCGAAAAGACACAATACTTTATAGTGAATAACTTAGTAAATTTAGCATGTATATTTTTCTCATAGAGATATTACCATTTTCTATAATGTATTGGTTAAATTAATTGTATACTGTTTTGGTAACCTTTGTAAATATTTATCATAGACTGTTACAAACATGCTTTCATTTCACTGGCTTTATTACAGCAACCCTCTATTCTTTCGAAAAGACACAATACTTTATAGTGAATAACTTAGTAAATTTAGCATGTATATTTTTCTCATAGAGATATTACCATTTTCTATAATGTATTGGTTAAATTAATTGTATACTGTTTTGGTAACCTTTGTAAATATTTATCATAGACTGTTACAAACATGCTTTCATTTCACTGGCTTTATTACATTCAAAAATACTATTTAAGGAAGAAGTTTATTCCAAATTTTACTGGCTATGTTAACTGGTAACATTAAACTTTTACACATCACAATCAAGGAACACTAAAAATGGGACAATCAAATATCTCTTTGTGTGACTCACTTCATTGCCTGTGCTAAGACAGGAGTAAATTTGCACAATCTGTTCTTGGTTTGTCATTTGTTTTATTTTGCTTTTCTTTGCTTTGCTTTGTTTTGGGGGGGAAAGGAAAAGGGAGAAATTACTCCTTTTAATGGAAAGCACCTATCACTCATGTAGTGTCATCTCTCCTGCCAGAACTTGAGTATGGAAAGTTTTGGTGGGTTTTTTGGGGTTTTTTTTGGTTGTTTTTTTTTTTTTTTATGTGACATGAATGTGGATTTTTTTGGGAGGCATGAAGAACTGAAAACCCTACACAGATATTGGGTGTCTTTCTTCTCTCAAGCCCCTATTACAAATGTAAAACTACTATTACCTTTAGTTTATTTAATAAGGCAAGAAAAAAAATTTCCCTCAGTTTTAATCTTTCAGATGGCTGAAATACTTTATGGAAATGTACCAGAAAGATTCATGCTCAGGTAAACACACAGCTTGAAAATTTTGATCAATGGATTATTATACCGGAAAACATTGGACAAATTCACTAATAGGTGAACTAGTTATAACATGAATACTAGCCATTTCAAACCAAGTTTAATTAATTAATTAATTTCCAAAATAATAAAACTTTTTAAAAGTCCCTAAACAAACCAGAATACTCAAATTAAATATGCACTTTAAACAAGGACATATAATGAATTTTTAAGTGTTTAATCTAAATTAAATTTTATTTCTATCTTAATAAAGCTTCTTTACTTGCTTCCTATATGCCTGTAATAGTTTAGAAAGTTTATCTGTAATAATTTAGAAAGTTTTAGTTTTTATAAATCAAATACTACTGTTATACTCTCTCCTCAGTGTAGAAAATAATACATTTTAATTACTAAATGTTTGGTTTTATATCAAATGTATTTAATTTCTGCTTTTTTGAGTTTATTGTCATCTCATTAGCAAGCACATATAGAAGTTTCGTGACTAAGTGGAATACGGACAATAACCAATTATATCAATTTCAAAGCTTCCCAGATATCATTATACCTTACCATGGTACATTGATGCTCAGTACTTTTATATTTTCCAAAGTTTTCCAAGTTGTATATGAAAATCGCTACTCTTATAAAGTTGCATCAAAGATTAAATTCCCACAATTAAGCATGTAAAATATTATATCTAATGGAAATAACTTTTTTTTTTTCTCTTTTTCCCCATACTTTTGTTCACTTCCTGCTTTTTATGTGAAACTGACTATGCATTTCTTACTTTCTCAACACAAAAGGTAGACTATTCTATCATACCAAAATCCTTTATAAGAATTTATAATCTACCTATGATGATAAACAGCTTCATGACCTGAACTATTAAGAAAAATATAACCACTATGATACCATACATAATTATTTTGTATCTTGTCATTCTTTCAAAATCTATGAAGAGTGCTAACACTTAGATAAGTATTTACACTAGAAAGTGTGCCATTAGAAATTCATGTAGTACTGATAGACCCCAAATCAGTGAAATGTACTTGTATGAATCAAAGAACAAACTTACATGAAAACTGTAAGGTCAATTTTTGAGCAAATTTAACTGGGGAAGAAAGACATGAAAATCAAACACAGAAAATAATCCAGGTACAGGCTGCAGAGAAGGAAGACAATTCTAGCATCTTAAGTTAATAGTGTTTGCAAACAATATTTCTGTGTGTAAATGAAGTAATGTTGATAGACACTACATTTTAGTTAGAGAAACTATAAACATTAAATTAATAGCAGCAAAAGGTAAAAGTTCAGACAGTACTCATACAGTTCTAGTAAGCCTATGCTATCATTTGGAGTGAACAAGAGTTGGTTTTAGTACTTGAGTATCTCACGGCTAACATAATGCTTAAAACTTTTTCTAGTCTGAATATTCAGAATGGAGTAAAAAATTCCAATTATTAAACTGCTTTGTTACAGAAGTTTTGTAAATAAAAAAGTACATATTAAGTCTGTTGTTGATTGATTAGCTCAAGGAACACTTTTTTGGTTCTTGGTTGTGTTACATGGCGAGAGTCAAAGGAAAAAAAAAATTAAGAAAATAAAATAATCAAAAGAATCTTATGAAGCATGGAGTCAGGTATTTTTAAACTCTGATTTGTACAGTTTACATACTGAGAAGTATCCCTGCAGCCCTGCAGCTGTTTGGGTTTTGGCATTCTCCTTTTTTTTTTTTTTTTTTTTAATTTGGTCAGTGGGAGGGCTTTTTCTATGTAATAAAATGTTAATTACATATAGAAAGGAAATGCAGGTGTTACAAGTTTTGGATTTAAGGTGCATGTTAAGACTTCTTTGAACCTAGAGAGAGGAATGATGTTAAAATCCCTGAAAAAATCAGGAGAAACCTCACAAGCTTTAGCTTTAGCTTTGTGAGTCTAGAGATTATAAAGAAAATGGCATTGACCTCTCCAAACAGGGCTTAAGCTCACCAACAAAAATACATAGGAAATTGATGGACATTTTCAACCTGTGAGATTGTCATCTGTGCCCAAGAGATTCCGGTGTGCATGCTAAGTCTGTGTTAAAGTGCTACTTGGAGCCTATGGTGGCACCTTTGTAAAATGTGTACTGCAGCAGCATAAGCTTCTGTGCAGGTGCTGTGCAATGAACAGTTCTGTCTTACCAAGCAGCAGTTTCTACTGACATCCTACATGGATCTCAAGCTGCTTATGTTCCATGCTAAGTAAGGTTAAATTCTAATGTGGGAACAGCACCAAATGAAACCTGAATGGAGTGTGTACCTTTGCTTCAGATGTATCTCTCCTCTAACTACCAACCAAGTGATTGGCACCGTACCCCAAATCTGAAGCTTAGAGGAATAGGAAAGCTAGGAAAGACTCTAGCAAGAATAGGCATGTCTGGGGAAAAAAAAAAAAAAAAAAAAAAAAAAATAGAAAAGAAAAAAAAAAGAGCTACTTTTAAACTTTTGCCCCCAAGTTGTGCATTAGCATGATGTGAGAAGACTGGAGGTGAATTCTCCTCTCTGTGTATGCTGTTCTGTTAGCATCTCCCAGGAGGTGGCTGAGGCCCCATCCCTAGGGGTCTTCAAGGCCAGGCTGGATGAGACTCTGGGCAGCCTGATCTAGTGGGAGGTGTCCCTGCTCATGGCAGAGGGGTTGGAACTGGGTGATCCTTGTGGTCCCTTCCAACCCTGACAGATTCTGATCTGTTTTAGCAGAGGACTTTAGAGCCCTAATACCTCAATGGTTGGACTTGATGATCTTGGAAGTCCCTTCCAACCTAAAGGATTCTATGATTCTATGATAAGCTGAAGATATCTGTGGGGCTCCTGTCTTCAGCTAAGCAGGCATTTTTAAATGTGTCCCTTTGAACATTGAACATCCCAGTGGGAGAAAGTATCTAGGAATAAACAGGCACCTGTTGCAACACTGAAAAGGAAGATCAAAACTATTTTGTGGTCAAAGGGAATAATCTCTCTGTTTGGAGATTTGGAAGTATCAGGATGAATGCAGGGGGTAATGGGAAATGCCTGCTATCCTCTGTACTGATTACTAGAGTGGAAGGAGCTAGAATCTTAACAAATAATTCTCTTAGCAATAGGTCTGATTTTCTCCAGAAGAGCCTGGAAGCTCTCATGTATTTCTTCATGAACAGGTCCCTAAAGTACCTGTGATCTTACATAATAAAGTGCTCTGGGTGCCACCACTCAGGATGGCTTTGTTTTGATGGGAAGCAGGGAGAAGCATAACATGCATTAACAGGATGAAAGTCTGTAATAATAGAAAACATAACAGAGTTCTGAAGTTTTCTGAAGCGTCACCTGGGATGACCACATACATACTCCTAGGCCTGCATTCAGTGATGGTGTTGTCCATGCTAATTCAGTGTGGAGTTTCACCACCATCTCTCTGCCCAGGAATTACTTATCTTGCACTGTGAAGATGTGAGCTTTCTGTCTGAGCTCTTCCTTGTGTTTAAATGTAGGGATGCGCCAAGACAGTGATCTGTCAGGGATAGGCATATGCAGAAGTGTTCTCGGACCCCAGCAGCAGTGTGCGTTTCTAGAGGAAGAGATTTCCTTTTAATGGATTAAGCCAGTGGTCCTGATGCTGGCTCTCTACAAGTACCACAAGCATCAATCCTTCACGCCTGCTTTAGGAAGAATGAATATCTGTCTCTGACTATGTTGCCCTGAAGATACCTGGTGTTCTGAGGCTTGAATTCCTTTGGTACCTCTCACCTGCTGGCTGGTTAACCGAATGTGCAGTTTAGCAAGTATGAATTTTCTACTTTCCATTGCAAACTCAAAAACAGGGCTAGATGACTGCTTCATTCACTTGCTCCTCCAGAAGTCATGGCACAAGAAACCGAGAAAGGTGCTTTTAGGTGGATTATCTTAAATCACTGGTGCCAGAACCAATTTCAGGATGATGGCATCTACAGTTGCAGCTAAAATTCTGGATGGCAGTCAACATGATGGTGCTATAGCAGAGATTAATAAAGCACAGACAGACTCTGTTTTGATACCTAAAAGTGAGTACAGAGGCTTATTAAGAGGGGCTGGGACTTGTAAAGACAACATGACAAATACTAATAATTTCTAGAGCACTGTAGTGTTATAGAAAAAAAACCCAAACAAACAAACAAACAAAAAAACAGTCTTTGTTGGTTTGGTGTACCTGAGGGCAGCTCTTAGTGGATACCAGGACATATGTCTGCTCGAAATAGCAACACAAGGTGATGACAGTAATATGACTTTTGAACTTAAGTGTTCTGGTCACCTTCAGCTATATATTTTAGCACAAAATACATTTTGGGTGACATTGCGTGTCCGACATGTCAAAATGACATAAATCTATGTCATTTTGAAAATGAGTCTAAATTATTCATCAGAAGCTCCTTTTTTTCTCTGAGAATTGATTTCCTAAGCTTTACAAAGAGCTGGTAGGAATGATTCATACAAACTAAACTAAAAGATTCTATCTGTGAAAAGTGTTTCCTAACCAGACTTTTTCACAGGGAATTTACATGGTAACAAGAAGTTACAGAGAAGCTTGGTTAATGTCCTTGGAAAGCAGGAGTTGAGAGGCACTGTTCAATTTACATAATATTTCCTCCCAGTAGAATATGTGTTGATTTATAGAAAGCACTTAAAATGTTCAGATCTATTTCAACCATATAATCTCTCTAATATAAAGCTTGCTTTAAATCTCACTCTTGTCCCATTCTCAGTGACCTTATATTCATAAAAGTGTTTAAAGGTTTTATATTTAAGATGCAACAATAGCCACCTGATGACTTCTGGACAGAATCTAATGTGTTGAGCTTGAACAATTGCAAGGAAAATCCAGAGCCTCTGATTCAGATTTCTAATATTTAGTGCATTCATAACTCTTGCCTTTTATTTTAATGGAGGTGGCAAGATTAATTGAACCAGGCTCATTAGAGAATGAACTTATAACACTTCTAACACTTATCATTGTACAGAAAGAACAATCATTGTCTGGTGCACCTACACTCTTTTCGTTCCAATGAGATTAATTACTAAGAGATTAATATAATTAAAAGGTGCAGTATATATTTTATTACGGATAATAAAGTAAAATTAAAAAAATATCCTCCCTATGACATGGAACTCTCACTACACTGAGAAAGCAATCCTTAAACATCAAATAAATCTCTTTGTAACTGATTCAATAATATTTCAAAAATATTTAATATTTACATATCAAGTGGTCCTTGGAGACCAATATGTGCAAGTGTGATATATACATGTATATCTCTATGTACATATAATTTTCCTATTAACCAGGATAACAGCATGAGGTACAGTAATGAAAGGATAAGTAAGAATTTCACTTAAAAGACTGGGGCTAATTTAAGGAGGAATCCTCTGGATTTCTGCTGGAGTAGAGATGGTTACTAGGTACATATTAGCATTGTGTTTGTGCTTGTTATCACTTTAGTTATACGCTTAATGCTCTACTCATTTAATTTTAAAGTAAAAATCCTATATCCAAAATATATTAATAATTTTCCAAAAGTTGTTGCACCCAGCATTGGGCAAAATTTCTCTAAAATGACATGGGTTACAAATGCTGAATATTTTAACAAAGCAGCTGAGCTCCTATATAATTAACTCAGTGGTCTATTGACTCCTTTGGAGCTCTGCAAGTGCCTGGCCTCTGTGTTTATCCAACATAGTATCAGAGAGGAAAGAATTTCTCTCTATTAGGAAAGGAAAGAATAGCTTGTCTGATACTATATATATATATATACAT
>NW_008632150.1:0-3984 GCF_000691845.1 Merops nubicus
CCGCCGCCGTCCCGGTGCCTGCTCGTGCCTTCGGGGCCGGGGACCACGCCCTCCACCGATCAGGGCTGCGCCCGGGGCCGCTAGGGCTGCATCTATCGCCGCCGTGCCGGCGCCTACTGCCGCTGCTGCGTCTTCCCCCACTGCGCAACCACTGCTGCCTACCGAGGCTTGCCGCGAACTGAGAAGCCGCGTTCCCGGAACAGCTTTTCTTAAAGGCACCGCACAGTCTCTCGTTCCGCAGGGTGCTTCACGGGGACTCTTTGCCGCGTCTGGTCCTTCCAGCTACTGGCGCCTTCACTGCGCGATCCCGGGTACTGCGCGCCGCCATTTTGGACTGTGCCTCCCGGACGGCATCTTGCCAACACTTCCGGGAACAACATATCCCAGAAGGCTCTGTTCCCAGAGACTTCTGGTCGACGCCATTTTGTGGACTGGGACTTTGAACTTTGGAACTGTTGAACTGGGTTTTTTTTAATCTTTCCTTATTTTTCCCCTTTTCCTCTCCTCAATTGGTGTTAACCCATGTGAGAAATAGTTTAGCACAAAACCAGATTCCAATTAAATTTAAAATTTATTAAACAAACAAAGGCAAGCAAACAGCGCTGGGTGTGCCGGGAGACTCTGCTTGACCAAGACGCACACCATAAAGTCCCTGTCTCTGACTTTTATTGTCCCTGCTAATACATATCCATTAAAAGGTGGGTCTATGTAAATTAATTCCAAGAATAGATAGGTCTTCTTCGAAGCATGCTCTTTTCATCTCTTGGGGTCGTCTTCGCTCCCACCTGGTGGTCGTTGGATGAAGTCAGTAATCTTCCTCGGCATGCGCTTTACAAACTCCCCTTTGTTTAATATTAAGTGGCCATTAACAGAATCAATGCAAGCCAGCACATCAATACGCCAAGTGACGACAAACAAGAAACCAGAACTAATCACCCTGCTTATTCTCCAGGCCCGTAGCTATACAAAACCAACAGAATCACATGTCACCATGCTACCCCAATATGGTTTTATTTTGACATGAATCAAGTGAATATATTTCACATCAACTATTAGGAACAGATTGCTGAGCGCTCTTATTTCTTCATCACTTGGACCTGTTTTATCATGACAGGATGTATTTTAAAAAAACAGAGCGTTGGAAAAAAAGCCTAAACCACCCAGAACAGTGAAAGCGATTTGTCTACCTTTGTGTTTGCACCAGAGCTTTCTGCCTACTTGACTGAGAACTTCAATATCTCGTTGACCACTGGAGGACAGCATTGATTACAGTTGGAAAAAAAAGTAACCAGAGCAAAGTGGTGGTTTTTTTTCTTTCCTAGTTGGACAAAACAGGAGATAGCAGAGAGGATTTTTTGTTATTAAATTGAGAATCCTCAGTTGTTTCTGTAGCATTACTACAAATCATTATTTTAGAGGGATTGGTGATTTTGACAATGGAGGCTCCACAGCTTTTGAAGGTAATTACTCATCAACAGAAAAAAAAATAGAGTTGTTTTCAGATCAGTTTATCTTCACAAAAGCCATTTCCATTATTTTATTTTAAAAGTTTAACCACAGCAGAATTCTTTGATGAGTGTGGGAATTTTTTTAATGGATAATATGACAGACAAATTCTGTAATACTGTTTTTAGAAGAGATATTACATTAGAATATCCTTTACTATTTTAAGATTGATTTCTACAGTAATGACTGTAGAATTCACTAAACAATAACAGGTTTAGTGAATGCTATAGAATTCTATTAACAGTCACAGCTTTGAACATGCATCAGATTGCACCTGAAATTCCATAAAATTAATGAATTTAGATTTGGAAAAAAAAAAAAACAAACAAACAAGCAAACAAACAAACAAAAACCCCAAACAACCAAACATGCACCCAGTTAGTTTTATAACAGTGTATACTTGAAAAAAGCTAAGACTGCAGAAAGCTACCAGTAGGAGCCAGAGAACAGGGACGGCTTAAAATCTATAAGAGCACTTTCTTCTAAAAAAGGCTTGTGGGAAGAAAACAAGACAGAAAACTAAACAAGGCCCAGAGAAGGGAAGCTCTGTGAATGTATTTACTTTCCTCTGGCAAGACGGAATTTCTAAGGTAACAAGAAACTCTTTTACTTTCTTCCACTGCATCCAGAGTGGTTCCTTTTACCCCAGGTCTCTCTCCTTGCCATGCTTGCCAGGTCCCAGCACCTGGTGTCAACAAGAATAGCTCCAGAGACTTCAGCTAACCTCCCGGATTTATATTTGTTTACATAGATGATTATTTGTCTTCATGTGTTTTATCTTGTCTTTATAATCCAGTGGTTTGTTTTTTGTTTTGTTTTGTTGTTTTTTTTTTCCAGCCATGAATCATGAACATGGAACTGGTGATGCAAAGGCTCAGAGGAAAGCTTATAAGTGGGGGGATTTTTGCATTTTATTTTTCATGAAAGCATCAAAATTGAATCCAAACTGTGAACATCCCATTGAAATCTCCTTTATCCACATGCAATTTAGTTAAATGAAGAACTAATCACATTGCTCAAAAATAGAGAAAAAACATGGTAATAAACTGAAGGCCTGTGTGTAGTTTTTTTAATTTTTTGTACATAGCAAACAGATTTCTGATAAATTGATCGTTAGTTTCAAGCTCTCAAAATAAATTTGATAAAAATGTAATTTACTAATTGCTGCTAACCTGTGCAGTTTATAAGGATACTTTAATCACTGTTCTCAGAGGATCTTATTCTAATATTTGGTTAAATTATTTCTAAAATGGAGACTTTTTGAATAGCTCCTCGTATTGATACACTAAACAGAAAATCTCCCGGGCCAAAAAGTGTTTCTGTATTTCTTTATTTCCTGAAATAGAAGAAACCAGGTGAGCTGCAAATAAGGTTCATTCAATTTTCAGTGACACTGTTGGACATAGTTTAATTAAACTTCCAGAAACAGAGAGAGCGAGAGAGTAAACCATTAACCAGCTCAGTGCAGGCACGTACTGTTTACCTCCAAATCCAAGTCTCAACACAAAGTCATGGTCCTGTATGTGAAGAAGCTGCTCAGATTTGACTGGCCGTACTTTCATGCTGTCAAGTTTCCTGATTTTAATTTCTCATTTGCTATGTTTAAAAAAAACAAACAAACAAACAAAAAAAACCCCTGCAAAACAAAAAAGTTGTCTTTTTTTTTTTTTTTTTTTTTTTTCTGCCTGACTTTCTGAATGCTAGGTAAATGAAACAAGGAGCCAAACATACTGGACAGTTGAATCTGCTGTGATAAGGGGGAGAGAAAAAAAAACTGTGCTAAAAAAGTTGAGGAAGGATATCTTGAAAAAGGTAGGGAAATCAAGGGCAAGGGTGTCCACATCCACAAGGGTCACCTATTAGCACCACATCTACACTTCTTTTAAATATCTCCAGGGATGGTGACTGGACTGTAACCCTAGGCAGCCTTTTCCAATCCTTGAAAAACCTTTTGGTCAAGCTTTGTGAAATCATCAGCAGATACATTCACTTAAGGATATTAAATCTGTTTTTACCTACCTGGCTACTAGTAACAAAGGGAACTCTGACAAATGCCTTTGTATTTTCCTAGATCTGGGCAATAATAAACACAAGTTTATTTGTCTCAGTGAGTTGCATGCTCAAAAAACTACTGGTTACAGTTATAATAACTCTTGATTTCCACAGCAGCACTCCAGGCAACGTTTTACATTAGGGAAATCAAATGGCAATCTATAACTGAATTCCAACAGAAGTCATAAAAAGCACTTGAAGTGTTTGAGATGACATAGGGAAGACATCCCTGCTAATACTTATAAAGGAAGTTAATGGCGATACTAAGTCTTCGGATGATAAAAAATGACAGTCAGTCTTTGGACAATTCATTGCCCAATACTATCTCAATACCATGGAATCAGATGGAGCTCTCAAAAAGCAGTTAGTCACAGACTACAAAGCAAAAGCAGCTAATTATACTGGTTTGGGGGGGGTGGGGTGGCT
>NW_008632151.1:0-2312 GCF_000691845.1 Merops nubicus
GTTTTGCCATTTTCGGAGGGTTTTTTAGCATTTTTGGAGGGGGTTTTACCATTTTTGATTTTTTTTACCATTTTTGGAGGGGGTTTTATCATTTTTGAGGGTTTTTACCGTTTTTTCGAGAGGTTTTTACCATTTTTGGAGGGTTTATGACCATCCTTTGAGGGGGTTTTACCATTTTTGAGGGTTTTTTACCGTTTTTTCAGAGGTTTTTACCATTTTTGGATGGTTTATGTTTTACCGTTTTTTCAGAGGTTTTTACCATTTTTGGAGGGTTTATGACCATCTTTTGAGGGGGATTTGCCATTTTTGAGGGGGTTTTACCATTTTTTGAGAGGTTTTTCCCATTTTTGGAGGGTTTTTACCATTTTTCAAGAGGTTTTTATCATTTTTTGAGAGTTTTTTACCATTTTTTGGATTTTTTTTACCATTTTTGAGGGTTTTTTACCATTTTTAAATTTTTTTTACCTTTTTTTTTTTTTTTTTTTTGACCAATTTTTGAGGGGTTTTGGCCTGTTTTTATTCCATTTCTGAGGGGTTTTGCCCAACGGGGTTTGACCCATTTCTGAGGCGTTTTGCCCCATTTCTGCGGGGTTTGACCCATTTCTGAGGGGTTTTGGCCCATTTCTGAGAGCTTTGACCCATTTCTGATGGGTTTTGGCCCATTTTTGACCCATTTCTGAGGGGCTTTCACCCATTTCTGAGGGGTTTTGGTCTGTTTTTTGAGGGATTTGGCCCGCTTCTGAGGGATTTTAACCCATTTCTGAAGGGTTTTAACCCATTTCTTAGGGTTTTGGCCCATTTCTGAGGCGTTTTGACCCATTTCTGAGGGTTTTGACCCATTTCTGAGGCATTTTGACCCATTTCTGAGGGGTTTTGGCCTGTTTTTGACCCATTTCGGTGGGTTTTGACCCATTTCTGAGGGGTTTTGGCCTGTTTTTGACCCATTTCGGTGGGTTTTGACCCATTTCTGAGGGGTTTTGGCCTGTTTTTGACCCATTTCGGTGGGTTTTGACCCATTTCTGAGGGGTTTTGGCCTGTTTTTGACCCATTTCGGTGGGTTTTGACCCATTTCTGAGGGGTTTTGGCCTGTTTTTGACCCATTTCGGTGGGTTTTGACCCATTTCTGAGGGGTTTTGGCCTGTTTTTGACCCATTTCGGTGGGTTTTGACCCATTTCTGAGGGGTTTTGGCCTGTTTTTGACCCATTTCGGTGGGTTTTGACCCATTTCTGAGGGGTTTTGGCCTGTTTTTGACCCATTTCGGTGGGTTTTGACCCATTTCTGAGGGGTTTTGGCCTGTTTTTGACCCATTTCGGTGGGTTTTGACCCATTTCTGAGGGGTTTTGGCCTGTTTTTGACCCATTTCGGTGGGTTTTGACCCATTTCTGAGGGGTTTTGGCCTGTTTTTGACCCATTTCGGTGGGTTTTGACCCATTTCTGAGGGGTTTTGGCCTGTTTTTGACCCATTTCGGTGGGTTTTGACCCATTTCTGAGGGGTTTTGGCCTGTTTTTGACCCATTTCGGTGGGTTTTGACCCATTTCTGAGGGGTTTTGGCCTGTTTTTGACCCATTTCGGTGGGTTTTGACCCATTTCTGAGGGGTTTTGGCCTGTTTTTGACCCATTTCGGTGGGTTTTGACCCATTTCTGAGGGGTTTTGGCCTGTTTTTGACCCATTTCGGTGGGTTTTGACCCATTTCTGAGGGGTTTTGGCCTGTTTTTGACCCATTTCGGTGGGTTTTGACCCATTTCTGAGGGGTTTTGGCCTGTTTTTGACCCATTTCGGTGGGTTTTGACCCATTTCTGAGGGGTTTTGGCCTGTTTTTGACCCATTTCGGTGGGTTTTGACCCATTTCTGAGGGGTTTTGGCCTGTTTTTGACCCATTTCGGTGGGTTTTGACCCATTTCTGAGGGGTTTTGGCCTGTTTTTGACCCATTTCGGTGGGTTTTGACCCATTTCTGAGGGGTTTTGGCCTGTTTTTGACCCATGCAGGATCGGGCACCACAGCACGAGTGACGACAGCTCCGCGTACCGCTCGGTGGACGAGGTGAACTACTGGGACAAGCAGGATCACCCCATCTCCCGCCTGCGGCACTACATGCTGGCCCGCGGCTGGTGGGACGAGGAGCAGGAGAAGGGCTGGCGCAAGAGCTCCCGCAAGATGGTACCCGCGGGATCCCCCCAGATCCGGTGGGATCTGGCGGGATCCGGTGGGATCTGGAGAGGGATTCAGCGGGGAGGGAGCTGGGAAGGATCCTTGGGGTTCCGGGGAGACATCGCCGGGAGTTGGGGGAGAGATCTGCCAGGATTTCTGG
>NW_008632152.1:0-299 GCF_000691845.1 Merops nubicus
TATTAGTATTAGTATTATTTGCTGGAGCACTGCCCCTCTCCAGCCCTCCCTCTCCAGTCCTACGCCCTCCATGCCTCGAACCCTGCACAATGGCTCGGAGCAATGCCAATTTGAAATAAAAGCCACAAAGTTAACAAGCCTCTGTTTCTAGGAAAGAGCTGGGCCTGTGTCCAAATGGGCGTTATCAGCCCTCCGTTTCCCAGAAGGGCTGGAGCGGACCCTGTGCTGGTCCCCCTGCCTGGCACCGGTGGTGGGGCGGGGGAAGCACTGCTGTGCAGACAGGCAGGGCGGCAGGGACC
>NW_008632152.1:320-2358 GCF_000691845.1 Merops nubicus
AGATGTGCATGTGGGGAAGGGAGTTGTTCAGTGCCCCCACCCTCCCAGCTGTGTGTGCACGCCATGTGCTGCCAGAGCTGTGCACAAACTTCTGTAGGGGGTGGTGATGCTCCCTGCATGGGGCTGCAGAAGGTGGAAGACCTGCTGCTGGTGGGTGGAGGTGTCTCCTTCTTCCAGAAACAGCACCCAAAACAGCACCCACTAGAGCACCTGGGGGTTCAGGCAGCAGCAGAGATTTGCAGCCCCTCACCCCCAGGACCTTACACCCCACAGGAAGCAAAAGCCCACCTCACAACAGTGCTGGTATCAAGGTTTTGGGTTTGCTTCTGTACCTGCCTGCATTGTGCTAAATGCACCTGCATGTCCTTCACACGTGCCCCTTGCACATATGTCCCTGTGGGGCTGATGTGGGACACCCCAGCTCCAGGACTGAGCCTTGCCGTGACACCTCTGTGGAGTCTGAAGGACACCAGGACTGACCTCCTGGGGTCCCCTGCATCCCACCTTCTGCAGACTGTCTGGCCATGGGCAGTCTGTGACCCTCTGTATGTGACTGAAGCTGCCCTGGGCTGGCTTCACATCCAAGCACTCCCTGCACCCCTGCAGCCCTCCATGAGGACAGACAATCCATCTGGTCCTGCACAGAGGAGGACAAGCCCTGCGCAACCAGCTCAGCAGCCACAGCCATGTCTGAGACGTTCCAGGGGAGGGGATTCTCTCTGCTGAGCAGAGCTGATGCACGAAGCAGCCTGCCTGGGCAGGATGGAGCTGGGAGGGATGCTCAGCTCTGCCTGGTGGTGCAAGCACCTCCAAGCAGTAGGTCTAATGTCAGAGCAGGGGAAGTCTCATGGACCACACCACTCCCTGGCTCATCATACCACTTCCCTAGCTCAGCAATCGTGTGGCATGGCATCGAGAAAGACAGTTTGGGGACAGGACAGTGCTGTGTTCCCAACAGCGGGGGAGTGGGGGTGCCCCTATGGGATGCTTCCTGGGGCACCCTGGCTCCCCTCACCATCTGCTCTCCCTCCCTGCAGAGACAACAAGTGCTAGCACCTCCTCTTTCATGCCACCCCCCACCACCAAAATCTGCGACAAGGGGGCTGTGGTGGGCAGCGGGGCCGTGGCAGTGTGTTGGACAGCTGGACTGGTCTTGGCTGCCTATGGAGTCCTCTTTATTTAGTGAGTATCTCCCAAACAAGGGGCATAAGAGTGAGATGTGTGTGCTGGGAGCAGGCAGCAATATGGGGATCCCAGGGGCACTAGTATGGTTGGGAAGGGGATCCTCCAACCAGGCTGTAGGTGAAGGCGTTGAGAACGAGCCATTTTGGGTTTTCTTGCAGCTTTTTGTAAATGCACCAAATCTAGCAGCTTTTCCAGATTGGGTGCTCTGGTGGAGATCTCAAAATGCCTTCTCAAACATTTTCCACAAAGCTTGCCTACAGAGGGGTTGGTCTTTGATGCCTCATTCTCAGCAGTTCTTCCTGCTCCCCACCAATGTTTTTGCTGAAAAGGCAAAGAAACTACATAGAAAACTAAGGCCTTTGTGTAGCAATGGAAGAAAAACTGTCCAAGATAGAAAATTCAAAGATCTATCTCAAAAAAGTCCTTCATTTGGCTTAGAATGGAGCTGGCAGCCTGGAAAGCCCTAAAATACCCCCTTCCTCTCCAGGCTAAGGCTACTGTCCCCCATGCCGTGCCCTTTCACTGTACCCACACTGCCCAAAGCCTGGGAATTGATCCTGGCAGCAGCCATGTGTGTCACTTTGGGGGAAAAAAGGATGTGCCACCCATCCATTTGTGTCTAAGGAGGAGCCATCTCCAGGCAGCTCCTGTGGGTGTGGGCTCCTTTGCTGGTCTCATGCTGTGCCATCTCCACGTGTGACGCCAGTGGTGGCGATGGGAGAGGTGTTGGCGCACAGCGAGGGGTGGACGGGCAGGGTCCAGCTGTGGGAGGAGGAGGTGGAGACGATGGGTTGGGTACTTTTGTTCTGAGAAGGAAAAAGGCCAAATTCTGCTCGGTGTGTTCCCCCGGTGC
>NW_008632153.1:0-1091 GCF_000691845.1 Merops nubicus
TGGAAGGGATGAAAGGGCGAGCTGGGGTCCAGGTAGGGAGCCCCAAGGGGCCCCTGGGATCGCAGGGAGCCAGCCAGGCAGCTCAGCTCCACGTGGAGCTGCTTCTCTGTGGACTCAACTCGCTCTCTCCTCCCCTAGGACGCTGAAAGGGAAGCTGGCGAAGCAGTACCCGGAGGCTTTCAGCAGTGAGTGATTCCTCCCAAGCCACGTTTCCCATCCCTTCCTGTGCAAAAAATCCCTTTTCCCACGACTGCAGAAGGTGGGAGAAGCTGACCAGACGTCCCAGCTGCCGCGCTAAAAGCCTGGAGCACATCATTGTTAATATTAAACGTGGTGGCAAGAAGTTATACAAAGCTGCTAATTTATGTGGCATCATTATTCATCTTAATTACTGTTCCAAGCAGACATTTTAGAGTTAGAGATTCACCAGTCGCTCTGCCGGGGGGGGTCTTTCATAGCTGCTGTGCGGCCACAAAACTTAACGTTTGCACCTTCCCTTCCAGACATCCACGAATCTCCCATCCTAGAAGACGACGACGACTTCGACCCCGTCCCAAAGAGCACGACGACCACCATCGCTACCTCCGAGCAGAGCACCGAGTCCTGCGACACCAGCCCCGACATCATCTCCCCCACCACGAGTCAGGATTTTGAGGATTTATCCCAAGGCCGGTACGATTTCCCGGCCGTGAACGGACAGAGTCTCACAGACGAAGACACGGCCAACGACCTGGACTAGGTGCGCGGGTCCTGCGCCCGGAGGACTTCCTAGCCTGTGTTTCTCTTGGTGTGTTTCTTTTTTTTCGGGAGGAGGGGAAAAAAAAGCGGGGTCGCCTCCTGCCTCTGCCCTGCGGCCGGCGCCCGAACCCCAGGGGATGAGTAAAGCGTGGGTTGGAAACGCCTCTTGTCCTTCCTTCTGCAGTCAGGAGAGCAGCAGACCCCACCTCCAGCGAGGCCTCGGCTCTGGGCCACGGGGGAGGGGGTTTCCTTCGAAAGTGTTGGGTTTGGGGCGCTCCAGCGTTTTCCTACGGGCCTGACGGTGCTGCCGGCCTCACGCTGGTGGTGGGAACAGCCCGGGCAGGGGTTCTCTC
>NW_008632154.1:0-10488 GCF_000691845.1 Merops nubicus
TCCTCTTCTGACCGACTCTTACAGAGGTGAAGAGAGTTCTTTTACTTGCTTTCAAGCTGACAGATTTTTTCCTTCTATATGTTTAATACACAGAGACATGAACTATGCAACTTTCTCTGTAGCTTTTATCCTTTGTGAAGGTGACATTCATGAGATCTAGCATTGTAACTGTAGTAGAACATGATATGTTATTCAGCTGGGATTCTTGAAGTCAAGTTGTTTACAGCTCTCTTATGCACTTGTAGTCTCTGCCCATAGGTCTGTTTATATTGTTCTTGCCAAGCTGAAAGCAATTCTGTCACTGTGCCATGGTCTCCTACATACAACTTAGCATTGCAGCAAGTTGAGTCAGTGGTATTGGCAAGCAGCCAGATTTCATTACTGCCTCAGGTTTTTTGGCATTTAGCTAGTGCCCAGGTCAGGTTGCTATAAAAGATATGGCAAAGAAAAGCTGTGTCTTCTTTCCAAATTTAGTTTATTAAAGCCATTATTTGCCCAGAGCATTAGGTGAATAAAAATCTTTCTAAATTCATAGCCTGTGTAATAAAATCGTAAAAACTCTGATTTAGATACCTAACAGTCACATATAGATGATCTCATCTTTGCTAAAACTAAAAATTACAAAAATGGAGAAAAGCAGGGTCTTTTTCCAAGTTCCCTAATTATTGATTTCTTCTCTGTAGAATATAAGGTTGTAAGGAACTTACTGTCTGGATTTAAACAACACTGTTAAAAAATAAGCAATCGTCACTGGCTGCGATGGGATATTGTCTCTTATATGTTCACTATGTAAAAGCTTGTCTCTTAAATTTAATAATGCCTATGCATTTCTACATTTTAGTAATTCCTACTGATTATATTAGCTGTTTCCACAATAGCTTTTCTTCATGTTTCAGTCAATCTGAAAACTTTGACATTTCTTCTAGCAAACTAGAAAACAAAAAAATCTTACCACAGCTCCCCTTACTGTTTCTCGTGCTGGTACCTGGAACAAGAAGTTCAAATCTATGTCATGAAAGAAGTTTTAAGCATCTTTAAACTGTTTCAAGTACATTTTATGCATCTAGAAGTTTAAGAGGTAAAAAGAAAGTCCTGATAGAAGTCTTTAAAAGTAAAGCAAAGTGGTAAGAGATTGAGTGTGTCTTGCACCATGCTAGAGAGAGAACAAGACATATTCCTGAATATTTAACATATGTCAAATCAATTACAGTAGCCATTATGGTACAAAATGTTCATACATATAGAACAGTAAACTTCCAACTGTTCTTGGGCTGATTGCCTCACATTACTCTGGCTCCTGTGCTGACCATAGCTCCCTTGTGGGAAATGACAAAATGCATTTTAGGCAAAGTACAGATTGAAGTACAAAGAAACGTGTCTCAGGAAATGGAGACTACAACAGGGAAATAGAAGAGGTTACCTAATAGTCTAATTTTGTTTAAGTTGACTCCCAGCCTTTTTTTCTCTCACAACAGCCTTTCTTCCAAATGCTATATCCTCTAAGAAGGGTTTTTTCCTACACAGGACAGTTACATAGGACAACAGCAGCTCATCATTTTAAATTAACTCAGGTGGCATAATGCAAAAAAAAAATATTTTGGAGAAAAAAAAAAAACAAACACATAGAAAGGAAAATCTTTAAATGCTAGAAGTACAAAAAGACTCATGAAAAACCAAAATCTTACTTGATAGATTTGCATTTTTTGACCATATTTTGTACATATTCCAGGTAAAAGGTAAAAAACATTAACGTTTAGCTTCTTGGGGAAAAAGAAAGTGTCTGAAACATCATTCTCAATAGTATTTCATTACATATCCATGTTGATAAATTGCTGGGCTGAATGCTCTCAGTGTACAGTGTGGCCAAAATGGAAGCCTACTGTGCTCTTTCCAGTTGAGTATAGTTTCACCCCATGAATGATATATCCTACAAGTGTGATGTATTTCCAAGCAGTTTACTTATAAGCATACTTACCAGCAAAGTAAAACCTGACAATTGGAATGGTATTGACAGAGGTTGTCACTGCTGAGGAGCAGAGGTGGGACGTTGGTAGGGATGCAATTGTTAGGGTGGTATCTGAATGTTGTAGCATACACCAAGCACAAGGCTGTCATGACCAGTGGTTATTGTCAATATAATTAATTAAACTTTTAGACATTTATTCCTTTTATTGGCTGACTGTTCCCTTGTGCTTCCCAAGTGATTTGAACTAATAATGTTGAGATGTGAATTGCTATGTTTTGCAAGAGAGAACTTAAATCACACACTACTTCTTGGATCAATCTTATTGCTCAAATATAGGCCTTTAGCTGAAATTCAGATCTTCCAGAGTATTTGCAACTGCAAATCCAGAAAAATACAGTTCTCCAAAGGTTTAGTGCCAAGTCTGATATAGATATCTTAAAATATTTCAAATGACACTCCACATAGGTAGTAATATTAAGCCCTCTACGTTCAAATCTGAAAATAAATTTCTTTAACTGAAGCTTTTCATCAGAGCATCATCTGTCATCTTGAGATGCCTAGATGAATTTCTGTACTTCTGAATGGGCCATGTGAGATGACTCCCACCGAAATGCTACTTCTTTGTAGCAGCATAGAGAACTCCATCCTCTAGGCAGAGCATTAAAAATAAAGGTAGAGATGCCACAAGAAACATACATACTTAACCTAGGTTAGCCACAGAGACATGCAAAGGCCCTGCATGTCAGATACAGATCTGTATTCATTGTGATTCAGAATAAATTTGGATTGGCAATACATTTCCATGAATGTGGTTGAAAGTGAAGAGGTTAACTTGAAGAGAGGAATCTTGTGGTTTTAACACATGCAGAAACTCTCTCTACTTTAAATACTAAAATTAATTCAGGACATGTGCCTAAGATTAACATCATCTAATTTCAGTTAGTTAAAAGTTGTGTGTCTGGTTTAAATTGTTTTTTATAGATTCCCTTTGTAAAATAGAAAAAAAAATAAATTTGTAAAATCCATGTGTCCAGAAAATGATCTATTTCACCTGAGACACATTTTATCTAAGAAAAATCACTATCTGAAGATTCTTTTTTTAGCTCTTGGCTATAGAGGAAACCTAGACAAATTCTACAGATCAGACATCAAACTTCTAGATGACAGAAGATAAATGAGATGGAAGCATTCCTGTGTGTTTTATCCAGACGTGCCTTGTTCCAGCCAAGCAAAACCTAAAATCCTACCCCTAACACATTCATTAAAAGGGAGAGGATGAATACATTAGACTCTACTAGAAGCTTTTAACATAGTCTGTGACTGTGTGTGGATGAATTGGTCAGTGAGTGATAGGGGAATATTTGCCTTTGCAGTAGAATCATGATCATCTTTCAAGGTGCTGTCACTTCTCTACTGTAAATATGTGAATTGTCGACTTTAAAATAAGGGCATGTCAAGCAGATGACACTGCTTTGAATGGATGACAAAACAACACCTGTATATTTCAAAAGTTAGAGGTATATATCTTGAATTAATTTTGTACATTATAAAAGTATTAACCATTATGTGAAGGGGGGAAATAAGCCAACTTCCCAGAGAATTCAAAATAAGTCCAAGTTAAGTCTAAAATAAGACTTTGTAAGACTGATATTTTTTCTGGGAGGGACTCAGTGTCACACGTGTGGATCCACATCCTGGAGGAGCAGCTGGACAGTGAGCATTAGTGCTTCTCAACCCATTTCACTCCATCAGTCAAAAATATCTAACTGCATACTACTGCAGCAAGAATCCTAAAGATTATAATTTCTATCTACAAATCATCTAAAATCTGATTCTAATTATATTAGAACAAAAAGAAAAATTAAAGCTTGAGACTGTCTATTTTTCTCTATAAACTTTTTTTTCATGGAAAGGCATGAGCACAAGAAAATACAAAAAAAAAATTCATTTTCTCACTTCTTTGTGTGTTGCAATTTACATTACAACAGTTTAGAAAGAGATGATTGAAACTGCTATAAACCACTGTTTACAATTCTACAGCTTTTTTCTCATCAGGAATGAAGGAGATTGTTTTCTGGAAAAGAAAGCCTGTACATCACACACAGCCAAAGGGTGATATGAAGTCAGAATGTAAATAGACCTTATAAGGGAACTGCAAAGATTCTTCAAATTAAAGAAAAAAATGGTTTCTAATCCCACTGGACTGGCAGAATGTTACTGCCTATCCAAAACCAACTCCACTATGTGAGGATGCTGTGGAGAAAGGGGTAGAGCTTACATCAGTTTTTACCAATGCTATAAGATCCTCAGAGCACCTATGTGAATTACCTCATACAAGTGCAGATAGTGGGATTAAAATGTATTGTTATAGAAACCAGGCAGGAGTAGTAAAACAGTGACATAGATAAGGAGCATTCCCACAAATGTAAACTCAAAGTTTATAGTCACAAAAAGACAGGGATTCTTCTGCCCCAGTCTTAACAACATGGATCTTCTGACAAGACAAAACATTTACCTCTTAAAAAAAAAAAAAAACTTAGGCTGAGGAGAAGGGAAATTTCCAATTTCTACAAAAGAGCTACAGCATATAAACATAATATGATCCTGAGGAGATCACGGATTTCAGGGTAGAAACCAAGCTTAGGGGAGTCAGTACAGGTCTCATGCTTTAAAAAGGTTTCCTCAAGTGCTGTTTATTTTGGCAAATAAATAGTATTTTGGGTAGATTCCATGTGAACCATTACATACAGATACTACCTACAGAATTCTGAACCCAATCTTTTGTTGATGTTTAGATTGTTGGATACAAGGAAGGGAAAAGTTAGAGTCTGACTGCATTTTGATGTTTTCAGTCAATAAAAGAAATAAAAAGTGAGAAAGAGTAGTAGAGGACAAACACTTAAAACAGATGAAACCATGTGGAAGACAGGCACAGAGGCAGGGTAGAGATTTCTCCCACAGTTATGGTTAAAAAGCACATCAGGAACAAGGTGCTATAAAGACAGAATAAAAAAACAAAAGATGATAAAACACAGAAAAAGAAATCCTCAGGAATTTCTAGAGAAACCCTTAAAAGGTTCAGTAAGCTTAGGTGTTTGTGTGCTATTTGAACTGAATCTTTTGAAGATTTTTACAGTATTTGTAACAGGTTGGAGGTCATCCAGGAGATGACACCTTTCTCTATATAATGTCAAACCGCTCCTCAGAACATCAGAGGCACAACTAGGATATAAATAGATTTTTAAAAAAAAAGAAGTCAACAGCTGTCATAAGCTACATGGTGATCTGACCACTGGACTCTAAAAATAGACAAACTAATCTTTTCCTACCCTGTATACCATCAACTTAAGAATGTTTGGTTTATTACTTTTTCTGTGATACAACATAAAAACAGAACTCTATGCCCTTAGCTGGAATAGAAGAAAGAAGATAAAGGGAGTTTTAACTTTTGTCCAAGGTGCATGAACTATATTTAAATTGCCTTTTGATTCCACATTCTAAGTCAGACTCCCCTCTTGCTCACATGACATGATGTTCTGCCAATGACCAGGCCCAACAAAAATGACAGCACCAGCAGAAAGAGAATCCAATATGCAGACTGTATTGTAGACAAGAAGGACATTCCATGAATGACCGACGGGGGTACAAACAGATCAATCAGCTGGTACATAATTGACACCACCCACAATGATCTCACAAAGGACGTGACTCGGCCCACAACAGGTGGTACAAACAGAGACCCAAGGTTGCCCACAGTTGGCATGGGAAACAGCCAGAGCAGCCAGTTAAATAAATAAGAGAAAGGTGACCACATAGTGACTCTCACCTGATCAGCCCGCGTCCACAAAGGTCTTAAGCAGACTTGGGCCCAGCTCCAAGGAGAGCCAGAAGGTCTGCCCTGAACCAGGAAGCTCTGGGGAGTGCACTCCACAGACAGACACTCCTGACTCCCTGCCAGTGGTCCCAGCTTTTATCCCCAAGCAGACCCCTGACCTTTGTCAACTCACTGCGGGACCCCTGGGGCTCATTTCCCTTCTGGCTCTCCCTGCAGGGCCGGCCGCACCCTGGGGGGAAGCTCTAAGGCAAACTCAGCACCTCTGGATGAAGGGCTGTGGGAATCACCCATATGTCAACCTTAATTCGGGGCTCGGGGTTCAGGCCCCAGCATTTCACATGGATGTGGCTTACAGCAAGGTGGAGACCTGAGTAAACCTCAGGGTACACCATGCCCTAATTTCCAGTGTGAATGAACCTCATATAGCCAGCGCAAGCTATCCCATATATCCTCACTACCATATATGTTGATGTGCCCAACAACAGTCTGACCCTCCTACTCAGCAGTTTCCCCAGAGGGCCCAGTGACACTGCATGAGGAATTACTCCTGAGGTCTGATATCAACATTAGCTTTTTAGGCAGGAAGTGAGTTCCATCATGCTGCAGGTATTTCACCTTCTACTAATTCAGCTCTGTGGAGCTGCATCATAGACTGCTCCAAGATGTAGACTACCCAATTTTCCCAGCTATGACAATGTCATAGTACTAATGCAATAGAGTAAAGGCATTTCTCTTAGAAAGTAAGAAAAGGCTATATTTGGACAGAGAAATGACGCTTCCCTTTGACAAATCATATTAACTCAAATTAGATGTTGGAAGTACCAAATGTTCCCAAGAATGGAACTTTTCTTTAATTTATGAATTCAAAATGTAAGAGACAATTCCATCTGCAAGAAAAGCTACAAGCAAATCATTCGAATTAGCCACGGTAAATTGAAGCCAAACATTTGCAATTTTGCATACCAGTTTTTCTCCTTAGTCCACCTCCAACTGAATCTTTTAATATGTATATATAAACACCCACACATACATGTATATATATATATATGTATTCAGATGACAGAGAGGGAGAGCAAGCAGAATAACAGAATAATAGAACAGACAATTCATGCAGCTACTTTAGCCTGAGAATCCATCAAATATGGGCTAGAGATGTAGCCTACTGGGCTTCAAGAGACCTGTTGAGTCCTTATTTTAGATCTTTTAAGCTAAGATAATTTTCTGTGAAGTAATATGAGGCAGCTTTAGGGAAAACTATAGACCTACTTTTTAAAAATACAGAAATAGAAAGGAAGTCCATATGGGGACTTTAACTACAAAACTCAGAAATGACTGGCATTTGTAAAACTGACCCAAAACTGCAGAACAAAACACACATAGAGTCTATCCATAATGAAATTACACTCAGTTGCAAAATATTTCTATGGAAACCAAGTGAGTAAGACTCATGATACAAATACTTACTCTTGCTGCAAGGAGTACTAGAGTATCACATGGAATTCTGTTTTCATACAATGTGTCTGCTGAAAGGATTATTTATACATGATTAAATTCTAACCACAGTTTTGTGATATTTTGGTACGAGGAGCCAGTACAGTAATTATAGTTAATGTACATGAATAAATGTAGAGTATAAGCAGTCAAGAAAGATATGTAACATTTTTGCATAATTAAAATGATACATAATTTTATTTTTGCAACTGAAACATGATCAAGAAGAGATGTCCTAACTCCAGCTTAGTATGCAATGCTAAAGGCAAGACAATTAAGCAAGAAAACATTCGAACTGGTGTAGTCCTGTGATGACCTGAAAAGAAGCAATCAAGGTTTCTCAGGATATATACTATTCCATACTTCAGCTTTTGCATGATAATTCTTAGGTAGATGTAAGTATGAGGTGGAATAGCAATTAAGTCTTCACACTGTGGTAGCTTTGAAGGAATATATTTTAATTCTTTCCAAAGGATAAAGAAAATAATTTTTAAACCATCTTCTACGAACTGAAGAGGTTTTGAGTAAGGACACTTGGTGATTAGTCCCACTCACTAACACCAATTTTCACAGTCATGAGTGTGTAGTTAAAAGGGTTTGAAAGTCCAATTAAAAAGCCGTCTCATGTTTATGTTTCTCATATCTTCCTGTAAATGGAAAGAACACAGTTCTATACTGCAGTATATCTCTCTCCTCTTAAGGCTTTTATTTCCCCTCCCCTACCACTTTTTTCCCTCCATATTTTTCTCCTCTTTATTTCTTCTTTAAATAAATGAAAACAAGGGTGTGAGGGGGAAGTGTTCTACATCTTTCTAAAAGAGTGTGAGTTTTCTTGTAGTGAGTAACTTCATCTCAGAGGGCTAGAATTGAGGAACTGTGCTTATATGAATGTGAGTTGTGCTACCCAAAGAGGAGCTGTAAGGAGAACCTCTGACCTTCCTTTCCATTGGAAAAGGTGAAGGAACCTTCTCTTCAGCTGTGGTTTGAGGAGAAGTGAGAGTAAGTTAATCCATTCCACCTGAGTTATAGCCACTCTCTTCCATACCTTTAAAGTAGGAGGGCAAGAATCTAGGTTTCTTCTTTCATTCTCAGTTGTTTCTCCAACTATTGGTTTGCAGGAGGACATGTTAGATGAACAACCTTTTTTCTTCTCTTTTGTGAGTGCAAGAAAGTAACACTTACTTAGCTGAACATAGCTTTGAAATGTTGTTACAGCCCTTTCTCAAAGCAAAGAATCTTCATCTAAAAGCATGCCATCATGTCAATAGTTTTCTCTGAAGCATCTCATACTAAGTTCACATTAAACATTATATACTAAGCAAGAGAAAAATTCCAGTTCCTAATAATAGCTGTAGTTAGAGGTTCAAAAAGCTTCCTGCCTGCCCTCTAGTACCACTTAAAAATTCAGAATTTCCTTCTCTTTTTTTTTTCTCTTTTCCTCCAGCAAAGAAAAAAAAAAAATCAAAACTACCTGTGTCAACAGAAATATTTTATGAGGTAATTTTGGACATTAAAAAGCACTATGCAAATGCTACTTTATCAATGTCTATGTTGCAAAGTTAATAAGCCATGGTTGGAGGTGACTGGAAAATGTAGAGCAAATAAATCACATCTGAGTTGGGAATAACAGTCTTTGGTAGAACATATAAGAATTTGACATGCAAGCACCGTATGGCAAATGTTATTTATGCAGTTATAAGACTGAGCAACCCATGGTGCTCACTTTGAATTTCCTACCTATAGCCTCTTACAGTTCTGCTGGAATCTTGACTCACTCACAAATATATTTAAAAAAAAAAAATAAAAATATGCCCAGTAACTGAATACTCATTCTTTGGATCCAGCCTCCCAAAAGTAGTTCTATCTGTCTCTCTAGAATCAAGGCACCCACAGACTGTGCAACAAACACATTCTTCATAAATGAAGAAACAAAAGAAATCACATTCATTTTTGCAAAGATATTTTAAATACGATAGATCTATCCTCATATGACTTTCTTTTTCTTTTATTTTTAAAACCCAAGTTGGGTTATTTTTCTTTGGTAATAGAAGAAAGGTTTCATTCTTTTTGGTTGACATTTAAAAATAATGCAAGCAGTACAACAGATTCTGCTTCTATATAGATATTGAAAACATAAAGAATTTTAATAGAACATTTGAATTGTCCTTTTCAAACCAACTTTCTGCTTTTCCTAACATAAGTTTGGAAAAAAATAAAGCATTGTAATATGCAATAATTTCAACTATTTCAATTTTGTGAGGGGAAGAGTGTTTTACCAGCTATTCTCTTGGTGAATAAAATGGTAAATTGTTGGTTAGGTATTCTGTATTTTTGTATAGAAAACAAGACTGTATTTGGCATCATCACAGAGGCGAGGCCATAAAAAGGCCAGTTCAAAGCTCATTGTCTCTTGTGCCAGCACTGGTGAGGCCTCAGTTGGAACCCCTTGGAATGGCTAATGGTCAGAAAAGATATATTGAAATCAGAACAAATGCAGAGAAAGATTACTCGAATGAATGAATGAATGAATGAGTAAAATAGAAACATATCTGGTGATAAAAGCCTGAAATTATCTAGGTTTTGAAGTTTACCAAAAAAGTACTTGGTGAAAAAGATATATGGCTGGTTTATATGCTATACATGTATGATTTAACATATGCAAGTTAGTATTTCCAGTTCAAAGAACAAAGTAGTCACAGAAAACAGTATCAACAATGGAAACATCATATATGTGCATACGAATTTGTCTCAGGCAATTCCCAGCCCCCACACCCACTCCAGTAGTTAGAGTGTGCTTGTCCTTCCAGCAGTCAGCTTCCCCCCAGACACAGACATATCTAACCCAGATTTAGAAACACGTCAAAACCTGGTTACCAAACTACTCAAACTATTGGCCAGCTAGTTCAGCTTCATATTTGCTAACAATCTCACACTCACGTGCACACCCTCACTCATTCCAGTTGCTGGCCCCAGGATCCTAGTCCTTGTGATATCTGGTCTAACTGCAGTTGCTGGCATCTAAGCCTCCATTAGCACAGGTGCACACAGAACAGAGATTCCTCACCAAGGAAAACAGAAATGGAGTGCACAGAGAAGACAGGGCGGGCAGATGGCAGTAATCAGGTGCAGGGCATGTTGAGACAAGCATACTGACAAGACCAGTTTACATACATCCAGACCCTTTTAACCTCTTAAC
>NW_008632155.1:0-4643 GCF_000691845.1 Merops nubicus
TTTAATCCACTGTTCATATTGTTGCTTTACTGGGCTACCCACGTTGGGCTTAAGATGATTGAAAAGTTGTTTTCCTTCAAAGTGAACAATAGAGTATTTCCAGAGCATCAAATACATGGATGTGGGTGATAAAGTGCTACATTTAGAGCTCGTCAAAGAATTGTTAGAGCCAACAGTAAGCACTGAGGCAGCAATAATAAAAACACCTTCTTGGAAAGCATCCTGTGACCCTCACCAGACTGGTGGATGGAATTGAAAAGGCTGTTTGCAGGAAAAGATCCTGTCCCCTTCCCCACAGCCAGCTCCTTCTCCAAAAATCTTAACATCTAGGTGATTTTCAAGCTTGTTTTTCAGCTACTGAATATCCCTAGTCACAGAAATATGGAATAGAGTATAATAGCAATGGGTTTTCTAGATCATTTTCACTATAATTTGAATATTACTACCTTTTATCAGATATAAATAGACTACCTTGATAAAGTGCCACCTCAGCAACCTCAAATCCAAACTGCACATGGCTAAGAAGTCAGATGTGCACAAATGATTTCTTTTTATATAAAACCAGCTCCTGACTGAGAAGCAAATAACTACCAATGACCTGAAAAGATAGATTCTCCATCTATATGGGATACCAGCATAGATTATTTGAGTTACATGTTACTACAGCAGAATATATATAGAATATTCAAACCACTCACACCAGAAAAAAGGTTTTGTTGAGGAACATTCAGGAGAGGTGCCTAATATTTTTTAACTATAGCTTTTCAGATACTGAAATCATCTTTCCAGGTCAAATAGCTTTTAAAAAAAAAATAAATATATATATATATTAGGTAACACATTTGTTAAAACTACTTTGAGCTCAAGCACGTTCAGATTAAGCTGCAATATATATTATTTACAATAGATCTATTTTCCAAAGGGGTTCCTGTGTGTTGGATACAGAGTTGCCAACTGTCAGTAAATTTACGAACAGCTTGTAAATTTAAGTGCTTTCCAGAGAGCTATTGGTATGTGTGTAAAATACTCATTTTGTTCCTAAAACATGGCAAGACTTTTTTTTTTATTCTCTATGCTTGAAAAATAAGGGAAAAAAAAAACCCTCATAAATAATCCCATTGAAGTGATGACGTATCAGTTTCTAAGAAGAAGAAGCTGAAGGGACTCGCTTGGTGAGGGAGAGGAGCAGCTTTTTCTTGCCTTCAGTAGCTCAGAGGCTACTAACACCTTGATGCACCTTCAATATTCTACTACAGCACTCATAGAAAGTCAGCAGCTCTCTTCAGCAGCCACCCAGCAGGATCAACCCAAGCTAAACCTCTCTTCTGTCAACTGCTTGCAGAGATGGACCTTGAAAGAGACTTGACTGAGGGCAAGGGGCAGGATTTTGGGGGCTCCTGCTGCCAGGATGCAAAGTCTGATCCCTGCTTTATTCCTGGAACAGGATAACATATCTAGATAACAGATATCTAACATAATAGCCCTGATAACAGCTATTAAATCTTAAATCATTGCCAGCACCTTTGGTTATCTGGAGTTTTATTAACCAATTTAGTGGGAGCTCAGAGGCTGGAACTCAGCATCTGCTGGTAGAGCAAACAGAGAACTATTTGCAGCACTCAATTTAAAGCCCATTTGTGTTGAAGTTTTTATTCTACACATCAGGCCAAATTCAGCCACCAAACCAGAGTGGATTGGGGTGGGAAAAAGCATGGATTTGGGATGATCCAAGAGGTTAAGCAGATTATAAACGTTGTTTTCTTTAATAAAATGTGAGTTATCCACCAATCTGAGCTCCCCTGGGAGGCCCTCTAATAGTGTGAGATTATCTCTGCAGTGGCCAGGAGGTGGGACAGAGGCAGGTTGAACCTGCTCAGTCCCTCAGCAGCACTCTGGGAAGAGCAGCCACGCTCTCCTGAGCTCCAGGGTCTCCAGCCCTTGGACCACACCACCCAGGCTGGTTTTACAGCTGTCTGAGAATCCCCTTCTCATCACCTCAACTAGACACCCTGCTGCATCAAGACAGCACCTTGGCTTTATAGGGAGGCCCTAGAACATGCTGCATAATACTAATAAACATGATTTTTATAAAAAAAGATAAGGTTACAGCACATCACACTTTGCCAAACTCCAGTTGACTGTAACTTTAAGTTTTGGCTGAGCAAAGAGCCAGAGAGATTTTAAAATTCAGCAGTAGTAGCTATTCAGAGGGTTGTTCTAGTACTCCTGCCAGGAAAAACTTGGAGTGAAAGGTCTAATTTATCACACGTTGGGGTTGCAAACCTGTGCTCTGGGTACCCAGGCAGTCGCTTGTCAGGTTTCAGGAGAAAAAAAAAGTCTGGAGGAATCCCTGGGTTAGGAAGCGGTGAGAATTCCAGGGTGCTGTCCTGAGCGAGCAGCTCTGCAGCAAGAGCAACGTTCCCTCCCCACCCAGGCAGGCTCAGAAAGGAGGGATCTGTCCCCCTGTGGCTTCACCATCCTCCCTCCACAAATCACTGTCCATTTTTGAGGCAAAGATGAGGCTATGATAAAGGTTTCCTCACACACAAAAAAATCTGGTGCAGCAGAACCCTGTATTGACACCAAGGGAAAATGCAGCTGAAGAATCCTGTGAAGTTCCTATAGGCTTGAACTATTTAAATTGGGAGTTATTTTATTTTTTAGCATTCATTTATTCACATTTCCTTTTCTCTCCTGTAGTTATCTCCTTTCTTCACCACTGGAGGACTGCTCCAAGTTGCTTTGGACGGTAGCTTTTCCTCTTATCATATTTCTTCTAGGCTGCCTGTGATTATGAAGCTTTTATGAACCACTTCAGGCTTGACATTTTGATGGGAAAGTCAAGACACACCTTCCCCTTTGAATCTGAGGAGCTGCTGCACAACACGTGGGTATGGCTGGAGAAAAAAAACCTCTTCAGTTTTAATGGGATGGAGATGAAGTGCATAAAACCTGTTTAATTTGAACATTATCCCAGGGTGACAGATCTGCTCATCTCTGAGAAGGAAAAAATATAATCCCCCAGGAAAGATCTAATCTGCTTGAGCAGCAGAGAGCACTTAGTGCAGCTTCCCACCACCCAGGGACTTTGTACCTGTTGATAAATGCTAACACCACCCAGCCACTAAATCAACCTCCACAAGGGTTGGCAGACCCAGACTCTGTCATCTGCACAGTCCCTTCTCCAGTGACCTTATGGAGGTTGCTAATTCTATGCAAACCCTTCCCAACTCCATCCAGGCAGGGTTTCCTCTTCCTGGGACCCATGGCACTCCACGTGGTGGCTGTCACCAACCTGCCTCCACCCTGGCCACCTTCCACATCAACCTGAACAACATGGGTTGAGGTGGGAGGTGCAAGGTCAAAATTACTCCACTCCCACTGCCCATGGACATGGTGAGACTCACGTCCAGTGTCCCATCTCCATCTGGCTGGGGCTGACACCACCACGCTGGTCCTTGCCTGGCACTCACCAGGTTTGCACACACACACACTCACTTTTCCCCACCCCTTCCCTTCCTAAGACAGAAAATAATGGCAAGTCACACCCATTAGCTTCCACAAAAGTCAAGTCTTCAGGCTCAGCCACAAAGAAATTAAAGAAATAATTACAAGAATTGCAGATTTTTTTTCTCCCCCCAGCCCCATTCTCACTGAAGTTTCAATTTAAAAAGAACAAAACTCTTCACACAAAACAACTTCTGACCAACGAACTATTTCTGAATAGAATTAAGAGAATTGTAGGGGCAAAAATGGACAGAGAAGGAAAAAAAAAATAACCCCAGTAAATCAGTCCAACCATGAATGAGACTTTGAGCCTCCGAAGAGACAGGTTCTCTCCAAACCTGGGAGGAGAGCACATTCCTCTCAGGAAGCAAAGCTCCCCCCAGTGCTGCCCACTCCTCACCCCAGACCTGCTGGGAGCACTTTTAATGCCAACCTGTCTCTGTAGCCCATTCAGCTCCAGGTCTGTTGGTCTGAGGTTGCCAAGAGGGGTGCTAATTAGCAGCAGCCTTCTGCTGATGTGGGCAAGCATCCACTGGGAACGTGCTGGAGACCTCCAACTCAATTGGCAGAGGTGTTTTTATTTTACTGGGGTTTTTTTTTTTTGGCTCTCCTGGACACCTTGAGCTGTTTAGTTAAAGCAATCCTCCTAGGAGCTGTGTGGAATATATGCATACCTATAGAAGAACCCAGGCATTATGCACACCAAATGCATATCACCAGCTAATTATAATTTCACTGCAGATGCCAATCAGAAGAACAAGTTAAAGCCATTGAGGAGCAGTGGTTTGCAAGGTAGGTGTACTTGACATGTCCTTTTATGCATTCTAATTATAGAGGTTCCACAAATGGATGTCAAACATTTTCAGGGTGTTATGCTAAAAAATTTCTGTGATGGAAAAAAGGAAGGACTCCACCCCAGCAGATCATTTCTTCTTGTTTGTTTTACTATTTTCACTGTTTTCTTACTTTTAGGGCAACCAAGACAGACAGAAAGTAAGAAGAAAAGGGAAAAAAAAAATCCCTTCTGGCCTCTGTTGAATTGCTCAGCTGAAATGGAAAGTAAATGTCCCCAGAATCTGTTGGATTCAAACAAATGAACTGGCCAGCACCAGCCTGAAGGAGTTAAATGGAGCAGC
>NW_008632155.1:4715-22924 GCF_000691845.1 Merops nubicus
CCTTCCCTCTTCCCTGCAGCACTGCTCACACCTCCTGCCCCTCACCCTGCCTCCAAGGGCCTTGCTCCTGCTCAGATCCTGCCCCCAAAGCTTTTCCCTGACCAAAAGTCACAGTTCCCACCTTGGTCACTTCTACATGGCCACTGCTTTAAAGCCTGAACACACTTTTTTCCCAGGATTTCTCAGCTCTTGCTGCTCCTGCAGTGCCTCAGGATGCTCTGCCAGAGTCCCCCCAGCTTGCCTGCAGCCCACTCTTCTCTTTGACCCTTGACATACAAGTGGCTGTTCTCCTTCCAGGCTCCAAATCCCAGACCAGGGGTTGTTCCCACAGTCCATTTTTTTTGGCAGGAGAAGCCTGGGTGCCTTAAGAAGGTGGCCAAAGGGTGAGAGCAGCCTATTTAGATAGGAACTGAGTTGGATCTGCAGCAGCTAGAAACAGATAATTCCACTGCATGGGCTGCTAAGAACTGGTCCACACATTAAACACTAAAAAGGGGATATTTTAACCAGAGAATTCAATGCAGTGGAGATTCCTTATTAACTCCCCTTAGACCCCACAAACAAGTAATTCAATCAAGTCTGTGCCCTCTCTCCTGCCTCCCCATCACCCACTTGCTGCACAAACTCTTCCTTACAAAAAAATCCACCCCCTTGTAGAAATCTGGAGCCATTAGAACCCCAACCATCCTCTTCCTTCAACAAAAAAAAGGCATCCATAAATGGAATCATCAGCTCCATCCATGGCCCTGATCTCCTACTGGAGTAAATGGATCAGACTTCTCTGAGAGCAATGCAGCTGCATGTGCTCACAGCAGAATTTGGGCTGGGGCCCAGAGCCTCAAAGGGGCTGAACTGCCTAATTTCTATTGAAATAACTTGGGGTTAGACACCTCAATTCTTTTAAAAAGCCAGGTCCAATCTTTGCAAGATTTTTTTTTCTCCTTAACTAATACAAGTCCAGACAAAATTAGTATTAAAAAAATCTTATGGGCCATTCTGAAGTAGTACACTTAAGAGTTATTGCTCTTGACTGGCTAATAAATAGTATTTTTATTTGCCAATAAAACAATAAGAATAATTTTGGTTATTCTGCTTTCAGAAGAAATTACTTCTTCCCTCCCAAGTGCTGGCAAATGGTAAGATATGCTGTAAAACAGCAGAAGAATCATGTATCAGTAGATAAATAGTAGAAAAAATGCCCTCAGTGAACAAAAGAAAGGAGAACAAGCTGTAATCTGCATCTCTGAACTTCTTTATGCTACAGTTCTCCCTTTGGAGAGTCTCAAAACCCAAGCAGCTGCTGAGCTCCATGGTAGGTGGGATTTACTGCACGAAGCCAGGAGAGGAACAGCTGTAGGAGCAGAGTTTGGGCTTTGTCACAGGTAGTTAAACCTTTTGGCAAACGATACAAAGCTCTGGAAGAATCAGTGATGCCTCTTGTAAGGTCACCTAGACCAATCTGTCACCCATCTGCTTTTGCAAGCAGCAGAATGAGAAAATGCAATAAAACTCCAAAAAAACCTAGTCCCTGATGCAAGATGGGCCAGGCAACCTCTCCAGAAGGGTACCAATGTACCATGTCATGTACCAGGGGCAGCCCCCAAGGAAATCACTTAAAAATTCAGATTTCCTTGGTAGTCTGAATTAAAGGTGACAATCCCAAGCTCCCTGAGAGCAACACTCCCCCTCTGCAGCAAGCAGGGACAGGATTATCCTTTAATCATCTGTTTGCAACCAAAAGAGAGTTTTTCCAGACCAGGCAAGGAACAAAAGGACAGAAATATTACCTCTAACCATCATGGGAAGGTGTAGGTGTCACACAGCATGTAATTTTTTTGTCATGTTACGTTGCTGTTTGAAATGACATCCTCTGATTTCTCAATTAATAATAATCATCATCAGCCAACTCCAATGAAAACAGTATTTATACTGAAGCACCAATATCCTCAAACATTTTACCACAAGTCAGGTTCAGGAATCATTTACTGCAGGTATCAGTAAACTCATCTTTGCCCCAATGGATCCTGAAAATCAGGATACTGAAAATTCAGCTTTTCCTTGTGTAAAGTCTCTTCCTCCCCTCTTCTAAAACATTCCCTGTTCAACCCCACTGGCAGGAATCTTCCCATGGGAAGTTTTAAGCATCTCCTGAGATAAATCCACCTCAAAAAACAATATGAGCACACACACATCAAAGAGGCTGCTCTGAAATGGCCCATTGGCTATTTTTGTTCAGGGTGAGATGAGTTGGTAGAGTGGTTTTAATGGCCAGAATCCCACCACAAAGCAGCTCTTCCACCCACAGCTACAAGGCAACAGACACCAAAACTGAGACACCTTCTCTGTGAGCCTCTTACCTTTCACCCGTGGCACAAACTGGGAAGCTCCAGGGAGAAATCTGCCCCTTTACCACCCAAACCTGGAGGGGTGCTGCTCAGAGCTGGACTTTTAGCCCTGCACCCTTTGCCCCCCTTGGCCCATTTAATGTCCTGCAATCTCTGCTGAGTTCCAAGCACCTGCCTGGAGGACCCAGCCCAAGCAGCAGCTGATGGCAGTCACAGGACCTCTCTTCCATGACCAGTTGGGATGAGGTTGGGTTATTGACCCTAGAGCACTGGTAGAATTAAGAAGCCTTTAGTTTCCTTTTTATTTTTAATTCCCTTATGAACAATGACCATTTTTTTCTTGTTGATGTTCAGTCATGACCAGAATGTGGCTTGTTACACCTAGGAAAGATAAAAAATAATTACACTGGGTCTGGGTAATTCCTGTTGGCATCATTTGCAAAATGAGCAATCCCAGACTGAGAAATTAGATTTAGCAGCTCTGTTCTGGACAGGAGTGTTGGGGGTATCAGTATTTCAGCACTTTCCAAAGGTGATAACTGACTAATCTGTTGAAAATAAGCTTATTATGTTCATTGTGATGAAATTTGCTGTTGAGAAACTGCTTTTCCTCCGAGTGCATGAAGTAATCAGAACACAACACACCACTGCAAGTCCCTCTGGCTCTACAGATTTTGCAGAGATGGATTTCCCATCCCTTGGAGATTTTGTTGGGGCTGAGGTTGCCCTCACAAATTTGCTTTCCTTTTCCCCCAAGGATTTTGAAGAAGGAGGGAATATCTACCCCCTCCACACCCTGGGTTTTCTTGATGAATTTAGACCCATACATCAATTTAAGACTAGAAGATTAACTTTTCTCTACTGCATTACATAAATATGTTTCTGATAATTACAACCATAAGCCTGATTGTTTGGGCTTTTGTGATCATGTTATCCAGTGAAAGACTATATGCTCACAAAGGTGTACTAAAATCCATATTTAAGTAACCACAGAATAAGTTACCTTGAATAAAGTTCATGAGCTTGGCTCTCCATTTACTCCTTTCCTTGCACAGTCATTGATACCAACAGAAAGTGAGTTCAGGGGGGTTACAAAACTGTGCTGCTCTCATTCAGCAGCATTTTGGGACCCCTTTTGAAATCAGGGAGATGACAAGATGCAGCACAATAGAGAAAACATCACGAGAGAGGTGGTTTGGTTATTTCTATATTAATGTGGGATATTAACTAATCTTCTCCATGGGCTTTGGCAGAATGATTGTTGCCTAGCAGTGGGAAATACCAGTTTCTCTAGCTAACTGTACCCATCTTTATGACCCCAAAAATTGAAGCACAAAGACACCAGGAAGGAACTCATCACGTGTGAGCAAATCTACATACAGATTCTCATTCTCCATGAGCTGATGTGGTGACTTCTCACTCCACAATAAGTTAAGGTGCCCATGCTCTGTGTTGCCAAACCCAACCAATGTTGAAAGCTGTGAAATTACCCAGAGATGTGACTTTTTTTTCACTGCAAAATGACTCATCTATTGGTCTGACCTTCCTTCCTTCTCTCTTTCCTATTTTACACTCGATGCCTGCAGCTAAAGTGTACATTTACAGCTCTCTTGGAAACACGTTGAGAGAAAATGGGAGTAAATGATACTGCAGAAACTCTAAATGCTTCCAGAAAGACACACATGTCACAGAGAATTTTGGCTAAAAATATATCCAGACCCAGATTGTCGTTTGGGGGATTGGCGTGGTGCAAAGGGTGTTGCTGAAATGGTGCCAGTTCATGCCAGCAGAGAAACTCATACTGGGATGCTTTTTTTTTTGGTTGGTAACTAGGGAAAATAGAGCCAAGTGTCATATTTTATGTCCTGGCATTATTTAATTTTATCTGGAGGTTCTGGGGACAGGAAAAATAGAAAAAGCACTTCCCTCAAGGGGTTTGTGTTTGTTCAAGAAAGGCTTAATATAAAGAGAGGCTCAGCTCATACACACAGAGACTCCCCAAGCTCTTTTGAATCTGGAAAGTCCACGGGCATGGTATCCACTGAGCCAGACTGCAACACTTACAGACTTGTTCTATCAACCTGCTCTAATTAGCTGAATTAACAAATAGGTTGTCGCCAGAGCAAGGATAAGGGTAAAGAAATTCGCCCTAACTTTTTGGCACTGATTTTCTCTCCCTGCTGTTCCCATGCTGGTACAGAATGTTTCAGAACAGCTCGTTACCTGACACCTAATGAAGGAAAATAGGCTCATATAGGTGGTTATCCAAAGCCACAAACCTAAAACTAGAACAGAACAGACAGGGATTATGAAACTGCATCCAGCCTGGAGAAAAAAAACCCAAAGGTGTCAGACACTTTTTCAAGCTCTCTTGGGAGCCTGTTGTCTGTCTAGTCCTAAAATATGGGAGATATTCCCAGTAGGTCCCTCCCAAGACAAGAAAATTCTCATTTCTTTCCATGAATTTCAGGTTTCATTCTTGGATCTATAAGAGAGCAGCACATCTTTGGGTAGATGGATCCAAACGTGCCCTCAGCCTTCAGATTTGGGGACTGAATTGGAGAGGGGAGGGGCAGGGAACTCTCCCACTTATTGTTTGGGATTAGAAAACAGATTTTTACTAGAATTTATAAATAAATCTTTAATTGTAATCAGCTGAAACAAACTCATCCTGTCGTTGGTCAATCCCAAACCAGAGGAGGCTCTCAGCTGATGCCCTTAATGTCTCAAACCCAGCAATACTTTCTTGAGATTTAAAATAAGACAAAGTGGTGCTTTCTTGTTTATTTTACTCTTGTATTACTGTACATTAGTAGCAGGGCTGACAACAGCATTGGCACCAGTTCATTGGGATGAACTTAACTTGCCTCAAAGGTCCTTGACAACATTTTGTGGCCAGAAGCCAGCAGAGAGTGGCCACTACTCCTCTGTGGTACCAAATACTACTCGTCCCTGGGCTCCCTTTTCCAACACATCTCTCCACCTCTGCTTTCTCACTACCCACTGCCTGTGCCTACAGTATCCTGCACTGCAGAGGAGCTACAGAGTGGATTTAATTTGGCACAGAACAACACTTGTCCTGGGCCAGAGCCCCAGTGTGGGCTCCAGTGTAGGTGGGAGAATTTCATGGCAGATCAGGATTTTGCTGACCAAGAAAGCAAAGATCTTTCATGGGGAGGCTACTTCATTCAAAAGCTACATGACTTGGCAGCCCGAGGAGCCTTTTTCTTGCATGCTTGTCAATTCTTCTGGCAGCACACGGGCAGTCCGAGCTTGTGCTTCATGGATTTCAGAGCCCCTGGATGGCTTTGTACTGTGTGCCAAATGGGGAACAACAGCCTAAGAAAACAAAGCCTGTGCTATCATGCAACCTGGGAGGGATTTAGTCTCCCTGTAAATGTTTCCAACCAGCAATTGTATGAAGGTCACAATTTACATTACAGTGATTGCCCACTGCAGGAGGCACTGGTGTGGTTAACCTCCTTCTCCATGTGCAGCACATCAGCAGAAGCAGGGTGGATTAGTGTTACCCTGTCACACGGCTCTGGGGGGATCCTGGTTTACATTTCAGCCCTGGCTGGCAGACAATGTTCTTGATTCTTCCACGTGAGAACAGAGAAGACCATTTCAAACCAGGCAAAGAACAAAGCACTTGTATTTCAAAGCATGCAGGAGGCTGTTTTGGGTGGATCCTCTGTAGCCTCAGCAGCCCAGAGCGTGCTCTTGGCTATGGATCTTGTGTTGAACCCCTTTCAAGCACTCCTAATGCAAAGTCTGGGAGCTCATCTTTGACACTGACATCTCCTATCATCCAGAAGAGTGTCTCTCTCCTTTCCCACTCCACCACCATCATCTTCCCCAGCCTGCAGGGCAGCAGATTACAGAGGCAAAGTGCAGAATGCCACCTTGTGGTTTCTGACCTTTGAAGACCTTCTGAGAAAAGAGGATTTTTTTATTCAGGAGGTGAGTTTTAAGAAGCAGAACTGGTGCTCCTCCTCAAACCATCAGCCTGCAGCAACCACATTCTTCTGGTTGTTCTTTGCATCCATAAATAACCTTCACATGCAGGAGCTGGCTGTACTGGAGAAATTTCCTTGGTTTTGAAATCTGTGGCTCTTTGGAGTGGTTTATTTTGTAGAAAAAGGCCTCTGGAAAGCAATTAGACAATTCCAGAGAAAAACTGCATTAGGTCAGAAGGTTTATGCCAGGCAGGTTCTGCATCACCTTTCTTCCCAGCATCGCCATCCCTTCTCCTTCCCCTCCTTGAGGACCATTTCAAGAGGTGCTATATTTAGACCTGTCATGTTTGCAGACCTGGTAAACATGTCTTGCCACCAGTGGCGTGCTCTGACTTGACTTTTGGAGGAGAGGGTGAAAGGAGTTGTGTTTGGCTCAAGCCTGAAGGGCTTCCTGGCAGTGACCTTTGGAGGAAGCAGCAAGGATACCTCCCCCTGGGAGCACACAGACACCCAAACACCCTGGGAAAGGTGACATCAGTCACAGCCATTGGAGCTGGGGGTTGTGCAGGGTGGTACTCCCATTGGGGGCTCTTTGAGACAACATTTTTGTTCACTGTGTTTGTTAACAGCCTGACTTCATGAACAGGCCTCCTAGACCATAAACAAATAGACAGAAATAGCAGTAGTCACTTGGAGAATCAAGTAGCCACCTCGTTCAGAAAATGAAACATTTGTGCTGTTCATTCTCCTCATTTTATCCTTCACACTGCACTGGGGATAATGCCATTTGTCTCCAAAAATACAACTCCAAAACCACATTGCTGCTGTGTTATCACTATCCCACCAGCTGCTACTGGCCGGGTACCAACTGGCAACGCCACCAAACCTCTGGGGGACACCTTCCTGCAGCAAAATGCACCTTAACCAGGCAAGGTGGAGGAAAAAAAAGGCTCACTGACACGTGTGGGTATCGGAGGCAGATTGAGATTGACAGGGCAGCAGTGAGTGGCAAGGCTTGGAAGGGAGATCCAATGTACCTCTGCAATTGCTGAGGCTGACATCTAAATTGCAGGCAGCCATGGGCTCATTCCAGGAGCTCCTTGTGGTTGGCTGAAGGTTTGATCATTTAGAGAAGAAGCAGGGGGAAAAAAAAGAAAAAGGGGGAAAAAAAGAAAAATCAAATTGTTCTCGGAAATCATGTTTAATGTAGAAATCTGGTTAATATTAAATTGTAATCTGCAGTTTTCAAGTATACTATTCCTCGAGGAAAATGTTTCCTGTTTGAGGGCTGTGAGTATTAAGGGTTCCCTTATTACATCACTTCCTATGTCAGACCCAACAAGCCTTCAACATGCATTAGTGTATTGATAATGGTAATTTCAAAATGATTGTTTGGGAAAAAAAAAGAATATATCTGGGCAATATTCCAATCATATGGATCAATTTAGCTTCAGAATCATGGGGCCAGGCTGGTATTTTTGACACTGTATCCAAACAGTGCTTCCACACGAGGTGTTCTCCACTGCAGTTCAGTTTGGGGAGCATGTAGTGCTGATCATTAATTACAGCACCAGGTTCATTTAGTCACTGCTGAACTCACTTTGCAGGCAGAATTCCCCTTAATCCCCCCAAAAAAATTGCAAATTGATAACTGTGCGTGGAATGGAATGAACATTATGCACCCAAGTGTAATAATTTATAATAATAGTAATAACAACCCACAAAATAACTGGATACTTTTACAAAAATGCAGCAAAAAAACATATTACCAAAAAAAACCCCAACCACTAATAACCAATTCTGCCAGCAAATAGTATACACACAACCCAGCAAGCCTCACAAATTATGAGGAAGGAGTTTCTGCAGGAAGACACCACTTATGCCTCCTATAAAACACTGATGGAAAGAGCTTTCCAAAGCTGTTGACAAGAGCAGAAGAAGGCCCAAAAATCTACTTTTAACTCAGTCATGTTTCAAGATCATCAGTGGTTTAACCTTCTAGTTATCACAACCTGACCCATGAGTCCTCAGCAGAAACCTTCACAGGTTGCTCATGGTGTGGTGGTTATTTCAAGACTAACTGGGTCAGAAATCTTTCAGCCCAACATTGGTTGAAAATGTTCATGGGGAACATCAACTGAATGTTTCTTCTTGTGAAAAGATGTTTCTTTAAAAGCCCAAAATAAGTTCAAAACCCTGAACGCTAGTACAAAAAAGTGAAACTCAACCCCAAACGTTTCTAAAGCAATCTAAAGGAAATATTTTCATTCACTGCAGTATTGACTTGAAAAAGCTCTCACATTATCTGAGGACAATGAATTCTTGGGTGGTGTCTACGCTGCTTTTCTTGGAATTGTGATGATTTGCTCCCAAGCTTCATCTTTCAGCACAAGAAGTCGCTGCTCAGAGAGATAAAGGAATCGTCTCCTAAATCCCAGCCCTAGTTCCAAATTCACTTCTGAGCATTGCTGCAGCCAGAGGACTTTTCTAATCTTTGATTTTTTCTCCCTAGAAAAGGTTAATGTCAGCTCTTCTGATCATATTAGATGATTATTGGGTTTGATAGGTAATTTAGCTCTCTATAAAGACCTTAAAACATCTTTTAAGAGGACTGTTGTCTCTGTGAATGGACCTTTGCATTACTTGATGAAAAACCAATTTTATTCCAAAATTTTAAATATAGCTGCATCACCTGATCCTAAATTTTGATATTTTTTCTAAACTAACCTGCTATCAGAGCTGCCAGTGAAAGCAAAACCACTGCACTGACTTTCACAGAGCACCAGCAACAGTCAGCTGTGGGACCAGTAAAGAAGAATATTGAATGCCAGATGTGCTGAGGCACGTGTTTATGGTTGCTAAATCCAAACAGCACTAATGAACTGGTGATTTATTTACCACGCAGAGATAATCTTCATGAGATAAGTGATAAAATGTACTAGAACACCTCTAGTTCCAGCAAAATCTAACATACATCCTGAACGTGGAGTCAAACCCTGTCTTAGCAATGAACACAGCACGTGCACTTCTAACACATGCAGAAGTGTCTAAAGCATGTGTTACATATTAGAAAATTGATCAATTTTCATACTGTTCAAGGTCCGTGGCACCCCACATTATATTTGAACGTATCACCACAATGTCTAATTCAAATGCAATGAAAATGGAGCAGTTTTGTCATGCTGTGAATATATTGCACTTTACATATATTATGCTCTTTTATTACTATATGTAAAGAAATGGGATGAAAAATGTACACAGACAGTTTCCCCTCTACTAATATTGAAAAAAATAATCTTTTTTTATTTTCTATAGAGGTGATAAAGAAAGAGCAGAAAAAAATCATCCTTTCTTTAAGTCTTGTCCCCTGATTTAATTCTTTTGAAATCAAGGGCTGGCGACTCAATTGATGAAAAAAAAGTTGTATTGAAAACAGGTTGAGAGTGAAAATATCTTTTCCTCTCACTCATACCAGGGAAAGACAGAAAATGAGTTTGGAGCGACGGGTCAATTTTGCTGCTGAAATAACTTCAGAATTTGGCTCTGCAGGACCTGCCCTTCATCTTCTCAAGCTAAAGTCAAACCTGCAGTCCCTACACAGCCAAAGCCAGGCTCCGTGTTCCCCTGATGCTCATATCAATCCACACAGCAAGACTTCTCCTGCCTAAGCCAAGAGACCTGGACCAGAGCAAACACCCCTCGGGGTGGGACCAGAGTCACTGTTTCATCCAGATGCTCCAGATTTAGACGAGCCTGGAGTTACCTCAGGACCAGTGACTAAACCAGGGAGAACTGAGGCACTTCCACTGAATTCTGCGGGCAGAGATTTGGCTCTTGGCCCACGTGTAGAGATTTATACGGGGCTAACAGAAAGCAGACTTCATCCTTCCCGGCACCCTTCTGTTTGTCCACATCCCTCCTGCTCATGTGGAGTAAATCACCCTTGGAAAGAGGCTTTTGCAGACTCCCAGAGCCATACCCTACAACAACAAAATCCATTGGCAATAAGAGCAGAGAGAAAGCGGCTCATTTTTCAAGGGTTTTCCAGGCTGCTTTCTGCTTCGGCTCCATCCAGGAGCCAGCCTGACAGAATTACCAATATTTTCATAATTAACCGACTAGGATTTTCATAATTTGTAAACACAGTTAAAATAGCTCTGAGACAGAGGGTGTGCAGTCAGAGGGGCGCGGGTGAGATGGGGGAGCCGGGCTGAGGGGCAGGAGGGGAGGGGGGGAAACGTTTCCTCAGGCAATTTACTTTTGAGTCAGGAAATCTGGGAGGGTGCCCGCTGCAGTTAAGTGATCAGGCTCACGACTCAAAGCGATTTTTCTTGAAGTGTCACTGCAACACACAACCACCATGTGTTCTTTTTTGGCTCGGCTTTCCAGGCTGATGCTCCAAAATTTGGATGGGCTGCTGCAGCTCGCTGGGTTTTCATCCGTTTGCTTGGGCAGGGGAAGGGACAAAACTGTCATTTGATGCGTGGGCGAGTGCTCCCCTAACCCTCCTCCTCCTCCTCCTCCCACTTCCACTCCAAGGGGCCCTCCTGATTTTTGGGATTTGGACAGAGCTCCTAGGAGTCAATGGACAACAGGGTCTAGGATGTGTGTCTCTGTACAGGAGATGGAGGTGATGCTAGGAAAAGGAATTAAACATTTCAGAGGTGATTCAAATTGTGTCTCCCAGACTCAGGCCCCTCTGCTGATGACCCAGCTCCTAATTAAAACCTCCAGACCTGACCCTGTGGGGGTCTGCAGAACGGGACCCACACTGGGACCTCTGGACTTGTGGAAGCAGAAGGGGATTGCCCAGGGCTGGGAGCAATCAGAGCACGAGCCAAGGATTGTGTCTGAGGGCTGTAAGAAACTGTCAGCCCCATCGTGCCAGAAGAGGACACGAATTTGGTGGTGTTTCACAGGGATGATTTAATCCTTACCACCATCTGGATTCTAGCTGGAGGCCACCCACCCAAGCTCCGACCAGCTCATCCATGGCCGGGCTGGGATGATTTGATGTGATCACGACCTGAGGCTCTAGAGCTGTCACAGGGGAAGAAATAAAACCCAGCTTTGTTTACAGAGCTCAGTTCAGTTTCAGCTCCCAGTGGAAAAAAAAAAACCAAGGCAACAACAACAAAAAAAACCCCAAAGAATTGAAAATCTAGTCATTCTGAGAATTGCAAAACCTCCTCTGATGGACAGGAGTTTCTGTAGGGCACCCGTGGGGATTTGTGCCCAGGGAAAGGCAGCTGAGCTTGGAGCCTTGGCTACCCTGGCTGCCACCAGCACAGCCCCTCCGAGCCAGCCTCTGAAGAGACCAGGAGCCACCCAGCACACGCTCGTGGATGGAAGGACCACAGGACCCTGACTTTTCCACCCTCTTTTGTTATTTATTTTAGGAGGTGTTGTTTTCCTAGGCACACCAAAGCAGCACAGCCCCAAGTCTATGATGTGACAGGCTGGTTCTGGTCCATCCTAACTCCTCCGTTGCCAAACTCTAGATGTGTGTTCCCCTGCTGCTGTGTTTCTGGGCTCACCTTGGTTTCTCTTAGTCTATTCTTGCAAGAAAACTCTTTATTTCATATTTTGGGTCTTCACTAGACCTCACGCCCATCGTCCTGACTTGCAGAAGCTCTCTCCTTTAGCAGTGCCAAGCTCTCTAAACGTGTCAGCGTGGGCTTTTTGGAGGAGCAAAAAGAAAAAAGGATGACTTGATGATCTTGAAGGTCCCTTCCAACCTAAAGGATTCTATGAATGCAGTCTCCAAACCCACCTTGCTTTTTGGATCACCTCGATGGGTTTGTTCCCAAGCCTACTCCCCTGCAGTGCCATATTTTGGGTCTTCACTAGACCTCACGCCCATCATCCTGACTTGCAGAAGCTCTCTCCTTCAGCAGTGCCAAGCTCTCTAAACGTGTCAGCGTGGGCTTTTTGGAGGAGCAAAAAGAAAAAGGATGACTTGATGATCCCTTTCAACCTAAAGGATTCTATGATTCTAAGAATGCAGTCTCCAAACCCACCTTGCTTTTTGGGTCACCTCGATGGGTTTGTTCCCAAGCCTACTCCCCTGCAGTGCCTCACCTCCTCGCTGAGCTGTGGGAATGAGGTGCAAACCATGACACGGTGTAAGCAAGCCTCAGACTTTATCAGCTTGGGTGGTGGTGGAGCTAACAATGGAAGGGCACAGCTACAGGCTCTCCAAAGCTGGCCAGCCACGAGCCAGCTCCAGGAGAGCAGCCTTCTAGGCTGCATTAAGGTGGCACCTCGCCCAAACTAATAAGTCCTGGGGAGAGGCACCATGTTAACATGGCCATAAAGCTTCCAGGTTGGAACAGCTTCACGGGTAGGTCTGCTGAGAAGCCTGGGTCTGGCAGACAGAGAGAGGTAGAGCTCTTTTTGTTGCTTTTGCTCAGTTTAGAATCCAATTTCAGCTGTGGTAGAAGACCCCCTCCCAGCTTAGGGATGTCCCTGAGCATGGGGCAAAGGTGCTGCTGCCCTTTTAGCACTCTCCAGCTTGTCTATATTGTCTGGTTTCACCTCCTTCTCCTCACACACAACACCTACAAAGTCCTGCATGTGTTTGTGGGCACAGGCACACCTGAGTTTTGGTCTGAGTTTAAAAGCAACCTGAAATAATTGGGCCAAATTACAGAAAGGAACGTCAACGTCCCATTCCTTGGGAGCTTTTTTTTGTTTTGCCTTTCATTAAATGAAAGATAAATGGCAGATAATGACTCACTCATCTCCATCCACCTTATAAGCCCCACAATCAAATCTTATTGCAAAGGCATCTAAGGTATGTAGTGCTGAAGAAAAGTGCTTGTCAGGAGGGAGAGAGAGAGAGAACAAAGGGTACCTGGAGGTTAGTAAATGTTTTTCATGGGTTCTTTAAGCTGTGGTTTCCTCTATTGGGGGTGTTAGATACTTTCAGCTTTCTAGCTCCTCTGTCAGACACCCAGCCAAACAAGGGAGTGATTAGCAGAGCTCCCTTGGTGAGGCTATTGTTGTAGGTATGGTTTTAATACACCCACAGTTCTTGGCACTGCCGTTCCTTTTCTGACTCCAGGAAATCTTGAACTGTTTATTGATTCAAAGGCAAGAAATAGAACATGGAGATGGAGCTAATTGGCCAGAGAACATAATCTGCAAGTCACCCAAATAAATATTTCCATTAATTGAGACCCAGTTTTGTGGCAGGAAAAAGTAGCTTGGTATAATAGTGATAATTTCTTGCAAATCTATGTTTTATGAGTTTGTTTTTCCACGGACAGACCCTTAAAGTGTAGGCTTAGCTGAAGAGACACTGATGGCCCAGCACAAATCCAGGTGCCCATAGTTTCCCTGCTCTGGCATGGACAAAAGCTGGCCTTGCTCTGCAGGAGGGTGGTTAGTCTGCCTGCCACACTTGAGTGTTGTCCAGGAAAACACCCTTCAGACACCTCTGACCCTGGCAACCTGGCTGCTTTTCCCTGCCCACGAATGCTCTTCAGTGATAGATGGGATAGGATGTGCCTCGGGGACCTAAACTGGGCATTCCCTGTCCTGATGAGACACAAACCTGCAGCAATCCCTTGAGAACACTCTAACTGGGGGAAGAGTTAGTGCTTTACCAGGCTTGGTGCAGGACATGGGGACACATGCTGCAAGGGGTGATGCTGGAGGGAAGTGCCAGTCCCTCTGTCCTCTCTCTGCATCCTCCAGTAACTGGCACCTGACAGCAGAAGAGGCTTTGGCTCCCTGTTCCTCTTTCCCTTCAGTGTTCACTTGTCAGGCAATCAGGAGGCTGGTAGTGATCCAGTGTATTCGGAAGAGAAACAGGAATAAAGACAGACCAGAGAGCAATATTTATAATGTTTCATTCTTTGGAACAGCAAGGGCTGGGTTATACGCCTGAAAGCTCTCACACTGGAGAGAAACACTGTGCTGGCTAAAGTATCTCAGCAACCCTTTTTTTTTCTTTTCTAATTAAAAAGGACTCCTCTCTTCCCTGCCTCTCATTTTACAGCAAATTAGATATGAAATCAGATCTGCTTGCTCTGCTTCTCTGAACTCGACTGACAGCTTACCATTGAGAAACGTTTCGAGGGGGCAGGAGCCAAGAACAGTCTTCACAGTTTGAAACACACTGAGAAATGTTCAAGAAACTCTCTGGCTGGGACAGCAACAAGACCAGTGCCTGCCACAGTCTGGGAGCAGAGCTTCAGGCCAAGGGGAGAGCAAAAGGAGCTGGGGACTGGGAGGGGAACTTCTATTCCTGCAAGGGAAAGGTGACACAGCCTAAGGTGTGCAGGGCACAGCAATGGGTAGCCTCAGGCAGGCAGAATTCACCTTCTTCTAGTCTGGACAGTAACAGGTTTCAATTATTCTGCTTGTGATGGAGTATCAAGCAGGTAGGTCAAGCCCTTCATACTTAACTCACTGGAAAGCAAAGCAAATTAAGACCTTCACTATCTGTGCAAAGAGACAGGTCTTCTAAGGGTATAAACCTCAGTGCTGCTCTAACACCCCTGGAGCAACCTCAAACCCTCACCTTCTCTAGAGGAAAGGTTTGACTGACCCCAGAGTAAATAGAGCCTGGGAATTCTACAGAGAAACCTTGTCAGGATTAAAAAATGAGCCCATCTCAAGGTGTGTTATGAACAGGATAAAAAAACCCCATTACCACACCTTTTCAGGAGCCTTGGTCTAAGTGCCAGTGCTGGAAAAAAACCCACTTGGATTCCATCAGTTCATGGAACACAAGGATGAAGAGGCCCTTTCCTCCTTGCCTGCACGGATGCTGGATGAGATGAGTTGTGATGCAACTCCTGCATCACGTCACAGCCTGAGGAGAGCACGGCTGTGAGCTCCCCTGGACATCACCCCAGTGACACCAGTCCGTACAGCCCTTTGGAGCTTGGCTCCAGCAACTGTGCTGCTGAGTCCTGCTGGAGAAATCCCCTAAGGTACACAGCCCTCTCTTCCCCAGGAGGAGCAGACCAGCCCTGGAATGCAATGGCCTGTCTAATCCTGTTATTGGATTTTATTTCCCCCCCTCTCTGAGTGCGGAAGTCCTCTATTGTTTATCAATGTTTGATAAACTCACGCTGTAATTTTCCAATCACAAAGGGCTGGCAGAAAGGGAAAAAGGTTTGACTGACTCTGAAAACCCAAGGAGTGCCTCTCTTAATCTCCCTGATGTTCTTCCGGCATCCCTGAAAGGCAAATACTGGTGGCTGGTGATGATTGATGGCTGGCTGGCAAGGGCAAGATGCCCCCGAGCCAATCAGCAGGCCAAAGGCTCAGCTACACCTCTGAAAGTTAAGCAATCTCACTAAATTGTGTGTCATAAAATTCTAATCTATCTCCTATAAAACCCTGGTCAAGGGACCGTTTTGGCACAGTTGTTGGAGTGAGAAGATAAGACTGGAAGAGATGGGGAAGTTTCTTGTTTAGCTTCTAAGCACTTTTTTCCCCTCCAGGTTTCTTTAACTCCAAGTCCAGTGTGAGGAAAGATTTATTTTGACCTTTAAAGCCTCCCCATTGCATTGCTGAATATCAAATTGGAGAGCCTGGAACCAAGTGCAGGGGTAAAAGATGACAGGTACAAGCACACACACACGAGCTGGTCATTTTGTTTTCACTGGAGAGCTCTGCAGAACCAGGGAGTAGCTTCTAAGCACTTTTTTCCCCCTCCAGGTTTCTTTAACTCCAAGTCCAGTCTGAGGAAAGAGATTTGACCTTTAAAGCCTCCCCATTGCATTGCTGAATATCAAATTGGAGAGCCTGGAACCAAGTGCAGGGGTAAAAGATGACAGGCACAAGCACACACACACATGAGCTGGTCATTTTGTTTTCACTGGAGAGCTCTGCAGAACCAGGGAGACCAAAAGTTCAGGTAGATGGTCAAACACACCAGCAATTTCAACACACCCCAGCATCATCCTCTCTCTGGTTCCCTCTGCACCCACTCAGGTTGATGTAGTTCATCTGGAGCTGCTGAAACAGGAGAAAAGCTCCAGCCCTTCTTGGGGTAGGCATCATATCGAGGTCTACAGCAGCATGGGCAGGGAGCAGACTGAAAGGTGGAACTGTAGGGTAAGAGGGTAGAACCTCTCTGAGCCCTTCCAGTTGACTGTTACTACTGCTGAACACCTGAGAAAGTGCTTCAGAAATCAGGAGGAGGATACCACCCTGCAGGCTGTGGAGCCTTTGTGTCCATACCTAATCATCACTGCTGCCAGGATGAGGGTCTTGATGTTACTGTTCCTTCTGCAAACCTGTTGCCCTTGCACAGGGACAAAAATCACCCTCTTTTGCTGCATCTTGCCCCTGTGATCTGCTGATCAACCAAGCTGGGCTGCAGCACGTCCCACTGCGACCTCTTAAGGGTACTGCTGAATCACAGAAACATGCCCCAAATCAAATAACACCAACAACAGAAACAATAACAAACATTCATTTGTCTGCCCCAGGGTACGAGGTCCCCGAATGCCTTAAGAGAAATAACTAAAAAAATCAAAATGACAATAAACAAAGGCAATAGGCTTATAAAAAAAAAATAAAATAGCCCACTTTGAGCACTCCTTCCCCTTAATCCCATCTGTCAATAACACAGCTGCACTGCAGGGACTGTTCAGCATCTTTCTTTATTTTTCTAGGCATCCTGGCTGCGTGTAGCACATTAAACAACTCAGAGTCCCAAGGAGGCATTTGGAAAGTCACTCTCTGTGGCTGCTCCGTGTTTGTTTTCCTCTTGACCTCACCACTCGTATCTCGACGTTGTTGCAGAGCCAAAAAAATGGGACCTGCTCTCCCTTTGGATTCTGGCCTTTCTGAAAAAGTCCTTCCTGCTTCCTGTTTGCGCTCTCGGTGGCGCTTCCAAAACAAAATTCCCCCTGCCTTTGAAAAACAGGGAGCCACGCTGTGTAGGAATGCAAGCTCCAGGTCAGCAGCACAGCCAGGACAAACCCAGAGTGTGATGTGCTCGTAGAGAAGCCTGCAGGCTGAAATTTTCATTTTATCCATCCAGAAGAGGCTCCAGGAGTCCAGTGTCTTCTGCACGCAGGATAGATGGAGCTCACGAGGCTACGTCACCCCTTTACCAGGCTGACTGCTGTGAACACCTACAGTTTGGTGCTATATGAGTTAGATATGGAGCTTTCAACCTTCTTGTAGCAAGTGTTGAAACCAAAGCTCAAGGACAGTGCAAACCTTCCCCATCACAAGGGCCACAGCAAGTTCTAGCCAGAAGCTTGAGGATCAGCTCGTTTCTACAACAGGTTCAGAACTTGCCTTTGCTGAGACTGGCAGGGGCTGCTGGGGTGATTCTGTGAATGCCAAAAGGATCCAGACTGAACCAAACAGAGTAATATTTAGAGGAATTTTCAGCAACATCGACAACCTTGGGCACTGTGGAGTTGGAAACAAGCTGCAAGAGTCATGAGATGATCCCAGTTAAAGAATTACAATCTTTAAGCTCTTTTTATATGGTGCCTGACTTCTCTGTCTCTGGAATAACACTTTCTCTTCAGCCTTTCAAGGTTAACTTGAATAAAACTTTATAACCTTTCCTATTTTATTTTCAGGGAATGCTTGGACCCTTCTTTAGGTAGTTGACTACAGCAGTTGGGGTGTGAGAAAACTGCCAAGGATCACACCAGACTTCTACAGCCTGTGTGAGAGCACAAATATTCTGCCACGACTTCTGCTGATGAGGCTGAGGATAATTAGAACTGGAGGGAAGCAACTGGCAGTAACATCTCTGTAACTGGCTCATCCCAGTTTCTCACCCATGGCAACAGATTCTATGGCCCAAAAAAAAAGGCCAAATCCCTGCTGAGATGAAGAGAGTTTACAATATAAGGAGGTGAAGAAGTCTCTGTGCTGGCTGAGAAAATCACCAGTTTCTACTTTTGTTCATTCA
>NW_008632156.1:0-6800 GCF_000691845.1 Merops nubicus
CCCCCGGGGCTTCGCGGAGGGGGCTGCCCCCCGGTACCGGCCCCGGTGCTGCCCCTGCTTGCGGGGACCTTCCCCTCCGTCCTGCGTGAGATTTGCGGCTTTCCAACCGGAAAAAGCCAAAACAACAACAGAACGAGGCACCGAATCCCGGCAAAGTCGGCCCGGAAAGGAATTGCAAAATCCCCGGGCTGGGATCACGGGAGGTTGGGCTGGGGTTGGGGTCGCTTCCCAGTGCTTTCCCAGCGCCCACCGACGGGCAGGAGGAAACCGGGGTCTTTTATCCACAGGACCCCAGAGAAAAGTCGCTTTGGATTTATTTCCTCGCTGGCAACTGGATCTTTTCCTCCCAGAAAGCGAAACGGCAGGATCGGCGTCCCAGCGAGATAAAACCTGCGTGGACATGGCAGAGCCCGGCTCTCGCTCCAGCTGGGTTTTCGATCCCGTGGGAACAGGGAATGTTGGTTTTAACTGGTGAACGTTGTTTTTTTTAGCCGGGGCACTGGGATCAGGCAGGGAGGGGGTCACTTGGCCGTATGGACCTTGGCGTCACCTCGTAAGAGATTTCTTCTCCACTTTTCTTTATTTCCTGAGAAACCAGCTGAGCCTTTTTCGCAGAGCTCGTGGTGGCCCCGGTGCTGAGCTCGCTTGTGGTGTCACTCCGGGGGGGTTCATTTTGGGATTGTGTTACGCTGTGTACCCCCCGCCAGCCCCAGCACTGGCCATGGCGTTGAAAGCCAGAGCGCTTTACAACTTCCAGAGCGAAAACAAAGAGGAGATCAGCATCCAGGAGAACGAGGAGCTCGTCATCTTCAGCGAGAACTCCTTGGATGGGTGGTTACAGGGCCAAAACAGCCGCGGCGAGACCGGCCTCTTCCCTGCCTCCTACGTGGAAATCCTTCGCTCCCGCTCAGGCTCCAGCTACACGGACTATTCCAGCAGCCCAGCCAGCTCCCCCAGGCATGACTCCTCCTTCTACGCAGCCCCCGCCAATGCTGGCATCTCCTACCAGGGCAGTTTTGAGGATGACGATGATGATGACTGGGATGACTGGGATGACGCTTGCACGGTGGTGGAGGAGCCCCAGAGTGCGCCGGGCACCAACGGGCACCCGTCGCCCAGCCTGCAGTACCCAGTGGCGTACGGCCACCACCAGCACGCCAGTTACCATCCCAAGCCGGCGCTGGAGAGGCAGGACAGCATGAGCTCCTCCAAGAGGGGCAGCGTTGTTGGGAGGAACCTCAACCGCTTCTCCTGCTTTGTCCGCTCAGGGGTGGAAGCCTTCATCCTGGGTGACGTACCCCTGATGTCCAAGATCGCCGAGGTGTACTGCATCGAGATGGGCTCCAAAGGTCCCCAGTGGAGGCCGAACCCCCACCCTTTCATCTGCTCCGTGGAGGACCCGACCAAGCAAACCAAGTTCAAGGGCATCAAGAGCTACATCTCCTACAAGCTGACTCCCAGCAACATCAACTCGCCTGTCTACCGGCGGTACAAGCACTTTGACTGGCTCTACAACCGCCTCCTGCACAAGTTCACGGTCATCTCGGTGCCCCACCTGCCCGAGAAGCAGGCCACCGGGCGCTTCGAGGAGGACTTCATCGAGAAGCGCAAGCGGCGGCTCATCCTCTGGATGGACCATATGACCAGCCACCCCGTCCTCTCCCAGTACGAGGGCTTCCAGCACTTCCTCTGCTGCCGTGACGAGAAGCAGTGGAAGCTGGGCAAACGCCGGGCGGAGAAGGACGAGATGGTTGGCGCCAGCTTCCTCCTCACCATCCAGATCCCCACGGAGCACCAGGACCTGCAGGACGTGGAAGATCGAGTGGACGCCTTCAAGGCCTTCAGCAAGAAGATGGACGACAGCGTCCTGCAGCTGACCAACGTGGCCTCAGAGCTGGTGCGCAAGCACGTGGGTGGCTTCCGGAAGGAGTTCCAGAAGCTGGGCAATGCCTTCCAAGCCATCAGTCACTCCTTCCACATGGACCCCCCGTACAGCTTGGATGCCCTCAACAATGCCATCTCCCATACGGGCAAGACGTACGAGACTGTGGGGGAGATGTTTGCTGAGCAGCCCAAGAATGACCTCTTCCTCATGCTGGACACTCTGTCCTTGTACCAAGGGCTCCTCTCCAACTTCCCAGACATCATCCACCTCCAGAAAGGTAAGGGTGGCTTCTTCTCCTCTGGTGATAGCCCTACATGGGTGGCAGCAGCATGGGGAGTAGGATGGGGGTGCAGTGAGGAAATCCTGTGTTCTGCAGTGATGGTGATGGGGATGTGGATGGGGATGAGGATGAGGATGGGGACCATTGCCTGTGGCTCCCAGGGAGGCAGCGTGGTCCCTGCTGGCACAGTGCCCTGGTCACCCTAGCCCAGGAGTGGCTGCTGGGGCTGTTGGGTCCAGGATCAGATGGTTTTACCTCAGGTGATGCTGTGGACTCCATAACTGCTGCCCAAACCTCTGGCGGGGGGCAGTCAGAGCAGGGTTGCTCCCCTCGAGCTGTGAGCAGGTGCCAGCACTATTGCTGTTGGCCCCAGGATGGCCTGGACAGCGCTTTGTGAGTGAGGGGTTGCGTCACATCCCTGCTCATCACCTCTTGTCCCTCCTCACCCTCCCTCCTCGGCTGAGGCAGCAGTCAGGTGGCCAGTGGGGATGCTTGAGCTTGCTGCCACAGGGCTGGGACTGGGCTGGGACCTGCCCTTGGGTCAGTCAGTGGGGCCACAGTGGTGTGCAGGCAGGACGTGGACGTGTCCCTTCTCCCACGAGGCTCACTGCACTCCCCTGACCCGGGGCGGGGACACGTGCTGGACCTTCTGGGCACAACCAGGGTCAAACTCTTCAAGAGGACATTCCTCCCCTCCAAGCCCAAGAGGCTTTATCCTTATCCCTTTGTCCTGGTCTTCCGGGTATTTGGGGGGTCAGGAAGGAGGAGATGGGGCGAGAGGTGTGTGCTCTGCCCTTCCCGGGCTCCGTGTTCCTCCGCACCCAGGAGTGGGATGGGAGAGAGCGGAGCCGGGCCGAAGTCCCCAAGCTCCTCCTGGCCTGGCCTCCCACACCACCATTCCCGGATTTTGGGGGACAGGGGGTTTTTTGCCGGGGTGAAGCCAGGGCCGTCCATGTCCGAGCACCCAGGGGCGTCGGTGCGTCACTCCGCATCCCTGCGGGAGGCTGGGAGGGTAGGGTGGGATGGGAAAGAGGTGATCCAGCCCCTTCCTTGCCTTTCCCTCCCCGCATTGTTTACGGCGGGGTGCGAAGCGGAGCTGGATTCCGTCCGGAAGCGAGGCCGCGTGGGCAGAGCGGAAGGCAGGATTTGGCCTCCAGCTTTTGCTTCTTCCTCCTCCTCTGGGAACGGGGATGGCGCGGTGGGAGCAGGGTAACCCAGGGTCCGGCACTCGTGGCAAAGGGCAGGGAGAAGGGAAAAGAGCCCGGTGAGCTGCGGGCCAGATCCTGTCTGGAGGCAAACAGCCGCTGTGCTAATGAGGGGGGAGGAATGCAGGGCGGGAGCCAGGCAGGATTCTTTCGAAACCGAGCTGTAAAAATAAATGGAAGGAGGGGGAAAAACTGGTGGCAGAGCATCAGCTGCCTCTGGGAGAGGGAGATGATTTCCCAGACAAGCTCCAGCCCTTAGAATCACAGAATTGTTTAGGTTGGAAAAGACCTTTCAGATCATCGAGTCTGACCTTTACCCCAGCGCTGTTAGGGCCCCACTGACCCATGTCCCTCAGCACCACATCTCCATGTCTTTGAAACCCCTCCAGGGATGGGGACTCCACCACTGTCCTGGGCAGCCTGGGACAGGCCTGGACAACCCTTTTGGGGAAGGAATTTTTCCTAGTATCCGATCTAAACCTCCCCTGATGCAACTTGAAGTCATTTTCTCTTGTCCTTCCTGCTCCCCGATTCCCCACCTCCCAGGCTGGAGTCTCCCAGGTCTGCTTCTGATCCCCATCCGTGGGGTCACATTGAACATTTGCAGAGCAGGCTTGGCTGTGATAACACTGCACCGTCTTAGCTTTGCACCCCAAGCCTTGAGTTGCACCCCTCCAGCAGCCCAGCCCCTCAAACCTCCTGCTAAATATGAGTCTGACTGCCCAGGTATGCGGCAGAAAAGGAGATGGGAAGGTGAGAGCCCAGAGGGAAAAGGCTCCGAGGAGAGGGATGAGGATGGATGGGCACGTGACCGTGGCAGCCTGGGAGAGTGGAAATCCCTCCCTTATTCATGTGGGGCAGCTCAGCACCTCTGCCTGTGGGGCCAGGCCCTCAGCACAGATGGGACCCGTCCAGTGCTGGCCAGGGATGCCTGCGCTGGGTGAGGGGGATGGAGGGTGGCGTGGGTCCATCAGCCCCTCACCCTTGCCCCTGCCTCGCCAGGCGCCTTCGCAAAGGTGAAGGAGAGCCAGCGGATGAGCGACGAGGGCAGGATGGACCAGGAGGAGGCCGATGGGATCCGGAAGCGCTGCCGCGTGGTGGGCTTTGCCCTGCAAGCTGAGATGAACCACTTCCATGAGCGGCGCGTGGCCGACTTCAAGAGGATGATGCAGTCTTACCTAAAGCAGCAGATCATCTTCTACCAGCGCGTCAGCCAGCAGCTGGAGAAGACGCTGCGCATGTATGACAACCTCTAACGCCTCCGCTTGCTGCCCCGCCGAGATCGCGCTCTTCTCTCTCCGCAGCCTTGCACACCTCCTGTTTGTGACCGGCTGAGAACGAATGGGAACTCATGACGCTAGTGACCAAATACCTTCGGGCTTTCTTCTCCCTTCCCGGGCGGGTGGTCCTGCAGGGAAGGTCTCACCCGTGGGCTGGCCGTGCCACATCTTAACCTGCCGCGGGTCTGGCGGGGACGCGGGGGGCGTCATGAGAGAGACGTACATGGAGGTGCCGGTGCCAGTACCTCTGCCCGGTGATTTTTAGCATTCTGAAAACCCATCCTCCTGGAGCAGAGAGGTGGGTGCGTCCCACCCTTTTGGAAGAAGAAATCAAAGCGGTTGACATTTTGCACACTAAAAGCTTTTCTGATGGAAAAAAGGAGAAGAAAAAGATCTTTATTTGGAAGAGAATGTTGGGTTTTTTTTGTCACAAGATATTTTCAATATTTTCCATTTTTTGCAAATGTTTCTGCAGCATTTTTACCAATCAGTTTTTAAATAGACGCACAGGGGCGAAGGGAAACCTCTCGAGAGTGGCTGTTGACTGGGAAAAGGGATAAAAGGAAAAAAAAGGAAGAAAAATAAAGCCCCACAGCCTTTTCAATAAAAGTTGTCAGTAGAAAAAACACCCACCTCCTTCCCAGAGATGTATGTGGAAAACAGAGCCACTCCAGGGTCCCAGGGAAGGCTCCGTGTCCGAGCATCCCTCTGCTCCCAGCCAGCTTCCGAAAAACCCTGTGCAAGGTGCTGAGCCCCGGGGAAGGTGCAACCTGCTGCCTTCCCACTCTCCAGACAATCCTTCCCCTCTTTGCCCTGCCCAGTGGGGCAGGACCCAGGGCAGCATGCTGCTGCCTGGGGATACAGCAGGGCTGGCACGGGGGCCTTGTTTTCGAAGGGAAACGGCTGGGATAAATCACAGCAAGGCAAGTTATGGCTGGCTTGGCGTGGCTCCAGGGTTAAAATTAGCCCCGGCATGCAGGCCGGCAGGGTATTGTTAAAATAACAGCGGCACTGGGAATGCAGTGGGCTCAGCTCCATCCCCCCAGAGCCCTCCCCTCCCCGGTCCCCTGCCCCTGGGATGAGCACACTCAAATACAGCCAGAGGCATCACACAGCCACTGCCCGGGCAGGACCAGGTTCCTCCTGAATCCCCAGCCTGGGCAGTCCCCTTCCCCATGGCTCCGTCCCCCTCCTCCACCAGTCTCCATCCCACCTTGGCCCCGTCCTATTTTAGCCCCTTCTTACCCCGGCCCCTTCCCACCCCGGTCCCATCCCACCTCAGCTTTTCCAGCAGCAGCCGTGGGAATGGGGCGGCCGACTCATGTGCTAAGTCACATCCCCGGTGATCGTGGTTGCCTTGACCCCACGATGAGGCCAGATACCGTGTGGGACGTCCCTTCCCAGCCCCATTGCCTCCCACTCTCCCTCATCAGCACAATGGACACTGGGTTTGAACCTGCCACTGCCATCCCGGGCAGGCAGCCAGCCTCTGGAGCTGTGCTGACACCCAGCTGCAGCATTCCCGCTCCTCTGGACCCAGCTTGGCCAGGAGATGCCCTCACTGGGGTCCCTGGGATGTCCTGGAGCCCAGTTTTGGAGGGTCTAGACGTGGAGTAGGGACAAGAATCTGGGAGGGTTGACTGGTGTCGGGAGGGGGGAGGGTGCAGCCCAGGCATGGGAGTTGCCCCTCCTCAGAGCCGGGCGCTGGCAGATTTGGGCCCCAAACCCAGGCTGGTCACACCGTCGGCTGAGCGCTGCAAAGAGCTGCCTCTGCTCTCGGGGTGTGTGCCCAGAGCGGGGAGATGTCCCAGCACCGTGGGAGCTCATCCTCCGCTCCGGCAGCCTGGCACGGGCATGGGGGCAGGACAGGGTTCCTGTGGCCTGCATGAACCCCCTCTGAAGGCCATGCCTCGGTTTCTCGAAGGGCAGATCTTTGGTTCTTCGGTTTTCATCTGGTTTGTGCTTTCTGTGGTTCTTCAGCACCCACAAATATCTCCCTGCCCCACCAGCGTACCCCCACGTCTGGACCCTGGTGCCAGGGCTGGCTCAGCAAGGCAAATCCATCAGCCAGGAGACCTTGCTTCCCGTTAACATTCCTGCCTTTTCCCTCCCTGCCCACAGGAGGGAAATTCGGGGTCTGCCTTGACTGG
>NW_008632157.1:0-2132 GCF_000691845.1 Merops nubicus
TGGCGACAGGGTTGAGAACGGGGCGTGGGGGTCACCTCTGCCCCCCAGGGCAAGCCGGCAAAGCTCCTGGTGGGCTGTCACTTGCAGGCATCGCCTCCCCGGGCCCCTTCCTATTTTTGTCCTTCAAAAGCTCTTCCTTGTGTTGCAGCCCCTGTCCTGGGCCGTTGCTGGTGGCCGTCCCATGATGGGGGACCCCCTGCACCCCCTGTTCCCGTGGCCCCCCGTTTTCTGCTCTGTGTCGTCACCTGCAGCCATGGGCTGAGGGTTTTTCTCAGTCACTTTCTTTACTGAGCTGGTTCCAACCCCCCTGGAGCAGCCTGGCCGGAGGGCCCACCCCACGTTTCAGATGTTAATGAGGGTTAATGGTGGTCAACGCCCTGGAGACTAGGTCACACTGGTGTAGGTGTGAGTTGTCCAACCACATCGCTGCAGGTGGAAACACAAAAAAAAATGGAGCTCAGCTCTGCTCTGCTCGATACAGAGCAGTGCCTGTAGGACATCTGCTGGGCATGTCCACGAAGGCATGGAGAACCCATTATCTTGACACCCACCCTGGAGTTTCCATAAATCCCCTGTGAGGATGCCTCTGTGGTGGACCCAGATGTGCTCTGCTAGATGTTGCTACAGGAGAGAAGAACCCCTCAAGGCTGATGCAGATGTTGCCTGGGAGGGCCAAGAGGACCCTGGCTCTGGGATCTGTTTTGGCAGAACCTGTATGGGATTCAGGGTTGGGTGGTGTCCCTTGATGGTCTTATCATGGATGGAGGCTGTCCCATGGGCTGTGCCCTCCTCTGAAGTGGTTCATGGGGCTGGCTGGAGAGGGCAGCCATGCTGGGGCTCGTCAGCTCCCCACTGGAGGAACTGGTTAGACGTGAATGGGAGCCATGGTGTGTTGATGCCTGAGCTCTTGCCCATGGAACACATCCTGGCATGGTGAAACCAGGGGGACGTGGCTTTCTGAGGAGCAGGTCACAGGGTTCCAGATGCCCAAGCTCCCCATCCATCTCAGCTGGGACAAGGAGCTTGGATCCATGACTTGGCCTGGTGGCATGTAGCATGGTGGCTACCAGGAACAAAGACGACCCTGGAGCATCATATTCCAGTCACATCAGATGGTGTGTGGGCAAGCCCTGCCTGCTCCCCCTGTGTACCCAGGTGGGGTCTGCCTCCATGCTCTTGTTCCCCATCTGGTCCTTGCTCCCCCAGTTTCATGACAGGTAGGATGCACAGCACAGCACAGCCCACATCCCGCTAGAGGTGTTGGCCACAGTAGGGCAGGTGAAGTGGGTTAGGAGCCTCCAGAAGGATTTGGCCATTCTAAATTGGGCCTCCGTGGGATACCCACCATCAGCTTGAGGACCCTCATCCTTGGGGGATGACTTCTCCTTCACCAGCTCAGATGGAGAAGTCTGAAGCCCCTCGAGGTGGATCCTGTCCTCACTGCTCAGCTTCCTGGTGCTCCCAATGTCCTGAAGGACACCAGCACCCCATACCAGTCAGGCTGAGCAGACAGCAAGGCTTGAGAAGACCTTCATCCTGCATCCCTTGCAAATCCCATTCCTGGGGACACTTCCCCTCCCCTCTCCATGGAAAAGGAGGTTTGTAGCAGAGCTGCCCACCTGGCCTTGCAGAGGACCTGCTTTCCCTGAGCATCATTCATTGGCCACTGCCCAGGAGAGGCTGTTGGCTGAAGTGGTCCAGGGCTTCATCCAGTGCATCCACCCTGCTGGCTCCAGTCCCTTCTGGTCCCAAACACCTTAAATTCTGCCAGGAACGTACCAGTCTTTGGATCTCAGGGTCGTGCTGCCATGATTTCCCACCTAGTTCAGGCTTTGTAGCAGGTGGAGGTGACCAAGGCTCATGCCAGCAAAGATTTGGAGCCTCTTAAGGCTGTGGCTGGGGGACAGAGGATGCCATGATTTGGGGTTTCCTCCTGCAGACCCATCCCAGTCCCCACACTGCCATGGGGGTGCACCAGGTGGGATGGGACCCAGGGAGGCTGGGGTGCAAAACCTGCAGGGACACAGCACTGTCTGGCCCTTCTGGTGGGTCCCACTACCCAATGTTCACCGGGGGAACCCCCTGCTGCAGGTTGCCACCAATCCCCATATTTACATGGGCTGGAAAATTCC
>NW_008632157.1:2146-6754 GCF_000691845.1 Merops nubicus
GGGGGGACCCCAATGCCTCGGCCTCACCACAGGGTTACATGAAGCCACTGAAGCAGCCGGAGAACTCGCTGCTTTGTGACCCCTCGCTGGTGGACGAGATCTTTGACCAGATCCCTGAGCTGCTGGAGCATCACGAGCAGTTCCTGGAGCAGATCCACGACTGTGTGCAGAACTGGCACGAGAAGCAGAAAGTGGGCGACCTCCTCGTGCAGTCGGTAGGTCCTGGCGGGGTGGGTTGCCCCTGGGGAACCCAAGTGTGCCCGCTCTCGGGCACAGCCCCAGCAGGAGAAGTTCTGGAGCGGGAGAAGGGCTTTCATCACACATTAAAGGCCGGGCCAAACACGCCTGGGGTGGAGAGCAGGAGATGATCTCCAGGCCGCCGTCTGCTTAGCGTAACGGCAACCGCCTGGGGCTGGGGCTGCAGCTCCACGTTCTGCCTGGGAGCATAAATGTCAGGGCTGAAAAATCGAAGGGGGTGGGTGAACCCGCCCAGAGCCAGCATTAACCCTTGGGGCAGCTTCTCCCAGGCGGGCCCCAGAGGTCCATGATGGACCTGACCCCTTTTTCTTGGTGGGTGTCACAGGATGAGAAAGACCTTGAGGGGCTGGAGAAGGGCAACAAAGCTGGGGAGGGGTCTGGGGAACATGGCTTGTGAGGAGCAGCTGAGGGACCTGGGGGTGTTGAGCCTGGAGAAGAGGAGGCTCAAGGGAGACCTTCTGGCTCTGGACAACTCCCTGAGAGGAGGTTGTAACCAGGTGGGGGTTGGTCTGTTCTCCCAAGGAACCAGCGACAGAACAAGAGGCAATGGGCTGAAGTTGCCCCAGAGGAGGTTTCAACTGGATATGAAGTAAAATTTCTTTCCTGCCAGAGCAGTGAGGCCTTCCCAGGCTGAGCAGGGAGGTGCTGGAGTCCCCAGCCCCAGAGGGGTTCAAAAAAACATGTAGATGTGGCACTTGGTTTAGTGGTCATGGGAGTGTTGGGCTGACAGTTGGACCTGGTGATCTGAGAAGTCTTTTCCAACCTTAACGATTATATGATTCTATGATTCTCTCTTCTTTTTCCTTCCCAGTTCTCCAAGGACTGGTGATCTGAGAAGTCTTTTCCAACCTTAACGATTATATGATTCTATGATTCTCTCTTCTTTTTCCTTCCCAGTTCTCCAAGGACGTGCTGGTGAACATCTACTCTGCCTACATCGATAACTTCCTCAATGCCAAGGATGCCGTCAGGATCGCCAAGGAAGCCCGGCCAGCGTTCATGAAGTTCCTCGAGGTGGGTCCTGGTTCCTCTTCCCATAGATGCTGGCCAAGGTCCACAGCCCCCTGCAAGGCTGCTGATGGCACAGGATGGGGTTAAAAGGATCAAACTGGTAATCTGTGGTGAGACTGGGACATTTCCCCCATCTTCTTCTTGGTTTTATTGCAAAGACACCAGGTTGGGATAAACTGGAGTCACTCCAGATGGTGGAAAAAGGAATCACCCCAACTCTAAAAGGGGTCCTGGGCTGGTGGGTCCCTGCTGTGTCCCACCTACCAGGGCCATCCTTGTCCCCCCCTCCGGTGTTTTGCAGCAAAGCATGCGGGAGAACAAGGAGAAGCAGGCTCTGTCCGACCTGATGATCAAGCCTGTGCAGAGGATCCCACGATACGAGCTGCTGGTGAAGGTGGGTGGGTCAGGAGGGCATCTATGCCATGCCAGGAGCTGGTGAGACCACAGCTCCTCCTCACCTACATGTAACAGGAGCTTTTATGGGTCTTATGTCTCTGTTGGAGCCTTGACACAGAGGTGCCTTCCTGGGGACGGTCACCTCGAGGACTGTCACCTTTGCTGCCCCACCAGCATGTCCCTACGGGTACATGGTCCTCTTCTGCTCTTCCATTCTGCCAGGAATTTGGACACCATGGTGTCATTTAGGGACCAGTCACACTGCCACCCTGTCTGTGCCTCAGTTTCCCCGTACCAGTGTCACTCTTCCCTGGCACTGAGGCTGGTGGGGTTGACCTTTCATTGAATCACAGAGTGGTTTGGGCTGGAAGGGACCTAGTCCAACATCTGTGCCATGGGCAGGGACATCTTCCCCTAGAGCAGGTTGCTCAAAGCCCCATCCAATATGGCCTTCAACACCAGTGACGAATTTCACGTGTCTGGGCAAGGTGATGATGTGCTTCCAGGAGCTGGTGGCCTCGTTAGAGGTGGCAAAGACCAGGCTGGCGGTGGCCAAAGCTCAAGGCTTTGGGATTTTTTTGCCAAACCTTTCTTGCATGGGACTGGTTCCCATCCCCAGCAGCCAGAGCAGCGCATTAGGGGCTTGGGTGTCACGGCATCACCGGTGCCCAGCCTTTGCCCATGGCGACATCCTGGCTGTGCCCCCGTGGTAGGACCTGCTGAAACACACGCCAGAGGACCACCCTGACCACCCTTTCCTCATCGATGCCCAACGCAACATCAAGCAAGTGGCCGAGAGGATAAACAAAGGCATGAAGAGCGCAGAGGAGGTGGAGAGGAACGCCCGGATTGTGCAGGAGATCGAGTCCCACATCGAAGGGATGGAGGACGTATGTATGGGGGTCTTACACAGGGTTGGTCTTTTCTTCTCTTCAAAACTGAACTACTTTTGCTCTTTCTGGGTCACTCCAGGCTGGGCCATTTGTTTTCTCCTCTGGCTTCTCCTTTCTCCATCATCACTTGGCCTTGGTGGGATCCTGGGGGTTTGGGAAGGGGTTGAGGTGCCAGTTCTGAGCCACAGGAGCTGCAGGGGCAGGGATGAAGGCTACAAGGGTTCCCTCCTGGGGCTCCCCGCTCATGAGCTTCCTTGTCCTCACAGCTCCAGGCCCCACTCCGCAGGTTCCTGCGCCAGGAGATGGTCGTGGAAGTGGTAAGAGCAGAGTGGTCCCTTGTTGCTGTTGGGTCATGGGTCCACACACTGGATGGGGCTATGATGGTGGGTCATGGGACAAAATAAGATCAGTTCAGGAATAGGCAGGAGACCAGAAGATCCCACAGCAACCCTGGGCCAGGTGTGGATAGAGAGGCTGGAGGTGGAGACCGTGGGGGTCCTGATAATCCCATTCCTGGTATTCCCATGTCCCTGGTACTTCCCTGTGCGTGGGACCCTGTGGTTTTGCCTGCATGGCCATGGCAACCATGTCCCCTTCCAACCTCGTGAGGACCCATCCCACCCTGCAAACTCCCTGGGCCAAGGCCGTGCATGGGGAAACTGAGTCAGGGAGCACTCCCAGCGGTGGCAGTGGGGTGGGGCTGGACATTAACCCCTCGGTGTCTCACACGGCTCTGCAGAAGGCGGTGGGTGGGAAGAAGGACCGCTCCTTCTTCCTCTTCACGGACCTGCTGGTGTGCACCACGTTGAAGCGCAAGTCGGGCTCTCTCCGCCGCAGCTCCATGAGCCTGTGAGTACCACCTGGGGCACCCACCAGCATGAACTCAGGTCACCAGGGTTGTCCTCGGTGGCCGGACTGGTCTTAGGGCGCTGTGGACACGGGTGCAGCTCAGCCACCCCTCTCCAACCTGACAGGTACACGGCGGCCAGTGTGATTGACACCGCCAGCAAGTACAAACTGCTCTGGAAGCTGCCGCTGGAGGACGTGGACATTGTCAAAGGTCTGTCGCTGCCTGCTGGCATGTCCCGTCCCACCCCACCACAAAAGCCATCACTCAGCCCTGGCCAGTGGGGAGGAGGTTCCCCTGCACAGTGTCAGGGTTAATGCAAGCCACGTGTCCCCACACAGGTGCCTCGCAAGCCACCAACCGAGAGAGCATCCAGAAAAGCATCTGTCGCCTGGATGAAGACCTCAACACGTTGGGGCAAGTCAGCAAGCTGTCGGAGACCCTCAGCTTCCCCCACCAGGTATGGGGATGGTGGCCCTGATGCTGTCCCCTGGCTGGACACCTTCCCCATAGGACCGACCAGGATGTCCTGCAGCAGGAGGGAGAACCTGTGGAAGGGCTGGTGGCCATGAGTGTCCTCTAAGGGCCCAGATGCTGCCATCCTCAAAGCCACAGGAGGGTTGGGGCAGCCTCTGAAGGGTGCGTGGGTCTGGATGGGGTCAGCATCACACACATGGCTGGTGGTGGCTCATCCCTGAGAGCTGAAGCGTTGTCCCTGTCTCCAGAGCCTGGATGACGTGATCAAGGACCTGATGGCCGCCATCCACCGGGAGCTGACGGAGAAGCAATCCCTGTCCTTCAGCATGGCATTCCCCCCCAACAAGGTGGAGCTCAGCACCACCAAAGCTGACGGCACCGAGTCCTTCATCTTTGAGTTCCCCAACCCCGATGCCCGCCTCGGCTTCGAGCAAGCCTTCGAGGATGCCAAGAAGAAGCTGGGTAATGCTGGGGACCGGGGAGGTGGATGTGGCGGTGGGCTCAGCATCACACCCTTGCTTTGCTAGACCCCTTTCCTCCATCGCTTCTTCATCTTCCAATCGGATTTTCCCAGCTTCCAGCAAAAACTGCCTGGACCCAGAGTTCCTCAAGGCCATCCCCATCATGAAGACGCGGAGCGGGATGCAGGTACCCGGTGGCTTGGTTCGAGCATCCCCCAGGACCCACAGCCCTGTCCATCCCGGCGGCTCGCGGGAGCCGCTCAGC
>NW_008632158.1:0-1067 GCF_000691845.1 Merops nubicus
TGCCATTCCCATCTGCCAGGTTCACCACGTGGGCCAGGAGAGCCGGGGAGACCTCAGCAAAAGCCAGGAGGTGGTTGGCGACCGTGTCGGGGATGGATGACTTCTGGCTGGAAACCCGGAAACACTCCTGCAGGACCAGGCGCCTGGCGGGTGGCAGGCTGCGGGCGACAAGCGGGGCTGAGCTGGGGGCCACAGATCCCCCCGAGCCTCTGCATGGCCCTGCCCCCCCCTCCCAGCACCCCAGCATCCACCCTGTCCTCCCCCAGCTGGTCCCAGCAGGGAGCAGAAATCCTGCTCCAGAGGGGACTGTCTGAAAGCAGGACCCCAAAATCTATTTTGGGATGTCCCAAGCTGAGTCCACGTGGGTTTTGGGGTCTCCGGGACAAAGGTCGGAGCAGAGGGCTGTGCTCTGGGGCAAGGTGTTGAGCAGGGCATTGCTGGCCCACCTTTGGGGAGAGCCAGCCCCAGATGACAACCCTGGCAGGGGCTGAGGGAGCTGGCCCACCCGTAGCACCCCACTCACCACCTCTTTGCTCTTGGTGGCCCCGGGGTGGCCGAGGTGGGTCTTGACGATGAGGCAGGCCTCCCTCATCCTGGGGCTCAGCTCGAACCTGGGGAGAGCACAGGGGGGGCTGCGTCACCCACCCAAACCACCCTGGCCAGCTGCACCCCCAGTCACCCCACGGAGGTTTTGCTCCTCTCCCCGATGCCCGTGAGCCTCCAGGAGCTCCCCATGGTACATCCAGACCACCCTGGCAGCTTTGGCCTCCACAAACCCCCACTGAACAGAGCCTTATATGGATGTGCTCGGGCATGATTTACCCATTTTTAGGCCATTTTTTTTCCCTTTGTTGAAAAATGCCATTAAGGGTTGCTGGGTCTTTTTGTTCCACTCCAAACTAGCTTCTCCAGCAAAAAGGCATCTCACGCCTCGGTCTCATCCTTTCCTAAGCAGACCCAAGAAGCTGGAAAGATTTTTGATTTTCCTGCCAAGTGTTTCTTGCTTGAGCAGAATGTGTTTTTCCCATTAGCTGCACTGAAACTGGGGCAGGTGCCCCGAGCCAGCA
>NW_008632159.1:0-57236 GCF_000691845.1 Merops nubicus
CCCGGCTGGGCCGCCTGCTGCCCGCCCGCAGGTCCCGCTGGCTCCGGGGGAAACACCAACCCTGTCCGTGCCAAACCGGGACAGGATAGTTGGAAAAGGGGGAGAAACTTGGGAGGCCAGTCCTCAGCAGTCAGATTTCAGGAGGAAAGAAAATGGGTTATGCTGTCGTGTGTGCACATGCGTGTTTGTTTGAATGGGTGCTATGCACATCAGTCACAAGATGGCCAGGCACTTTCGGCTAAACCTTAAGTAAACCTGGACATCTCTTTAAGTTAGAAATGTGCGGTCAGATAGTTCATCTTCTTCTCTGTCAAGGTCTATAGGAAGTATTAGATTTAAAGGGCAAAACAGAACATGGGAACATAATAAACTCATGCGTAACTCAGAACTTAAAGCTCTCCATTTTTGGAAATCCCAACAATTCTGAAGACACATATGTTTGCTGGCTGCCTGATTTTGATCTCAGCTGCTATCTTCCAGGCCAGTGATGCCTTCTGATCTTCTGTATGCCTGGGTTTTTTCATTGCAGATCCAGTGTTCATCGTATTTCATGAGGTATGGTGAGATCTAAAAGTTTGGCTTGGGGGCAGATAGAAGAAAAGATTTGGCTTGGCTTTCTGGAGTTCCAGGATGTGCAGAGAAGTGTATGCTGACCTTATTCTTGCAAAATTTTGGTTGCAGAATTGAAATTTAGCATCAGACTGTGTTGTGAGTTTTATGATTTCACAAGACATAGAAGAATAAAAATTTCTAAATAAATATTTTTAATATTTCCTAAGGATTTCTACTTTTCAGATGGAAATGCAACTTTTTTTTTCCCCTGGATTTCCCACTGTTTTGCTTTAGAAAATTCAAAAATCTTAAAATTAAAATAACATTTTAAAATTTTAGTGATGTAAAATAATTTCGTCCATAGTGGATGACTGTGAGTTTTGTTAAGCTGATTTTTTTTCATCCTGCAATTTTCAGTGTCATGGGTATAATATATTTGCTCAGACACAGCTGGGCACCTCACCACCTTGAACAGCATTTAGGTCTATGGAAAGAGTAAAACTCTTTCAAAATCAGTTCAGGCCATTAAAAAAAATGCAGCAAGTTCCTGTGAGTCAGAGGGCTGTGCTGACAGCAGATCCCTGAGAAATGCTGATTAGCATGGAAAATGTCTCAAGACTATCCTGGCTTTCTAATGATCTCATGTTCAGGGCAAGCAGAGCAGAATCAGGGCTGGCACAAACCATTAGGATTGTTCCTAAAGACAGATAATCGTGTGGTAACTGGACACGTGTTGCATTTCCAGTTAAAAGGGCTACAGCTTTTCTGGGCTGCTTACTATCCAATCAATACTTTTTAATTCATAAAAGAAAAAAACTGATTTGTTACTATGATTCCATTTTTAAGAAGTGAAATCTTTTTGACCTGAAGTAATCAGAAAGAAAGAAAGAAAGAAAGAAAGAAAGAAAGAAAGAATCCTTAAATGACTTAGAAGAGGTGCTAAAATTGAGATTTTATGATAGGAGGGAAGGTGGACTGTATTAATCCCACTGTTAGTCTTTTATCTTTAAAAATCGATGTCGATTGCACCTTTCCTTTGGCTAAATATGCTGCAGCTACCACTCTGCATTTGATTCAGCCAGCAGTAATATTGCCCTCAGCAGAGGGCATGTGATATCTACTTAGCTAGCATCAACAGAAACAGTAGAAAGATCATTTGATGTTCACAGAATTTCCTGGAATCCATACCCTACAAATCATCAATAGACATGTTCTTTCTTCAGGTCCACACATCTGTGGCATTGATTTTCACACAACCTGTCCAGATGCACCTAATTGCAAAATGTGACCTTTTGTCTTTTTCTTATTCATTTAATGTTGCAAGAATAATATGAGAAAAGGAGGTTAAGAGGTGACTTGATCACTTCTATAAGTGTCTACACAAAGAGACAACTTCTAACAGTGCAAAGCTCTTTAATCTGCCAGACCAATGGATGGTACAATTCAGTGACTGAAAGTTAAAGCTCAACAAATTTAAACTAGAAATGCACTGTAAAAGTTTAACACCAAAGGTTAGGACAACATGCTTGGGATGCATTTGCCATCACTTGAAACCTCTGACCTAATTAAATCCTTTGAGTCTTTCTAAGGTGCACGTTTCAGGTCAAATAGAAACTACCTGGACCATTGCAAGAATTACTAAGTATAATACCATGGCCTGTTAGGCATAAGATGCATGTAGATACTTAGGTTGTCCTCAAGGTCTTGGCTAACCATCAGGAGTTGTCTTTATTGACTGCTTCCATTGCTGTGGCTATAGAATATTAATTTTTTATATATTCCTTTTCTCAAATGTCCGGGGCACTAACACTGCAATTACAGAAGTGAAATAAGCAGCCTACCCACGACAAAGGCAATGCCTTTGCCTGGATCAGTAACTCAGTTCTTGTGGTTCTGATCTCTTAAGAGCACAAGAGACCATCCCTGCTGTTCTGCCTCCTTCTTACAACTTCATTGTTGCAGTAGAATTGCCATAGCTATCAATGACATTGCCATTGAATATGGAAGAAAAGAAGACTTTGCAGTACTACAATAGAACTTTTGTTCTGTGTAAGAAGTCATCTTCCCCATCTGTGCAGCGAGAAACTTAGTTTACAAATACTTGAGACAAAACGGAAGCATTCATGTTGTCTGAAATCTTGGATATGGGTTTTGAGATCTTCTAAGAATGATAAGAAAGAGTTACTTTGAGGGCATGATTCATGTTCTCCTAACACCTCTGTATAAACCTGTTCAGATGGACTGTACACTAAATGTGCTTTTGTTTTCCCAGTGATTATATGATTACAAAAGGAACCATCGAGACGAGTAGATTTAGATGTCTGAATTCAGATGTGATGGATTGCAGCCTTATAGTACAAAATGAATGGGTATCACAATTTAGACTGATTTTGGTTTTCATAAAAAGGATGAGATCTTTCCACATTCTGTTTAATCCATCCTTAGTCTTTGTTTCAGAGGTTTGATCTTGAGATTCAGAGAAGAGAAGATGGGAAATTCCCCTAAACCTACTTAAAATTTCTGGTATGACCAGCTGCAGAATGCAAGGATACTATCGCAGAAAAGGTAAGCTGAGCAACAATCAAGAGACTAATAAGAGCTTTTTATTAGAATAGCTATATGTGTGCTCTCGTTCTAACAGGAAGACCACCAAAGACAAAAGGAAACTTCCAAGTTTGAACTATAATTTCTATTATCATCTCCTGAAATGACTGGAAAAAAAAGTTAATTTGTAAGCTGTAAAGGAATCAGAACTAAATTAGGATTCTTGGTTTTCTAGTGTTCTAAACCAGACAGTTTCCATCACTCCATTCTTTAATTTTCTTCTTCAAACTGATGCCCATTAAAAAAAAAAAAATCAATAACTGTATATGTTTAGAAAGATCAAGGAAATTCTAGAGTCCTTCTGGCTTATTGGATTCCTCTGTTAAAGAGGATAAATGGACTATATAGTGGTAACCTAGTTACAGTTGTTATTTATGGAAGTTTCTGTTTCAGTCAAATTAGCTTCTCAGTAAGGCAGAGAAATGGTACACACAATCTCAATATGCTACCTATGGAAAGCAAAAGCTGGAGGAAGAGCAACTTGATAGCATATTGCTTTTTTTTGTGAAAGAGAAGGTGAATGTGTTACTAATGATGCCTTTATAATGAATATTCACATAAGTATATATGTTTCATATGGAAATATAACTTGGCCACCATTTTGTGTTTTGACCATTTAGTTTTGTTAGTTTAATGTACTTATAGTGTAACTTTCCTACAGTAATTTGCTTACCACTTATGATATACTCTGAGGTGTCAATCCTGCTGGATTAATGAACAATATATAGAAATGTTGCCTGAAGCTCAGACTTAGGTGCAAAGTGGTAGGTGGTAATCGTTTTGACCAGTAGATCCTCTGGAGCAGATCACTCTGCACGCTGGGGATCTACCACATGCATAACCAAATATCCACCAAATCCTCATTCTGCTACATACTTTCCCTTGTATAGCAGGAAATCAAAGCAAGTTCTTATCTTCTTCCTTTAGCATTGCTGGTAGCCTTTTTATGGGCTGAACAGGAAGAATATTTATTTGGCACAGGTGCTTATAAATGATCATGGACCCCTGAGCAGTGCTCCTCATTAAGGCTGTAGCTACCAGTAAGCTCTGAACAGGAATGGCTGGACTTCATTGTAAAAAAAGCAATTTCAGCAAGATTTCTGACTCTAGTCGGTAAATTTGCAAAAAAAACTTCTAATGTGGGAATGCTTAGATTTTATAAGGTACATCCAAACTGGAAAGGGCATCATTCTAAACGGACAAAAAGTGAGACAGGGCTGTTTATCTGTCAGTTGATTACGTAGCCTGATACTACCCAAAGAACCTGGACCTTGAACACTGATAGGGAAATCAAAGGTGGAAGAGAGCAGAAATTTCTCTCCAGTTGAACTACATGATAATAGAGAAAAAAATATCTGGGGTTCATGTAGACCATATGTATGGTTTAGATCTGCTTTCCTACAGTAGATGTATTTCCAGAAGAAAAAATAATTACCGTTTCTTCATAGATACACTTCACTGGACTCCAGACTGTCTATGAATAATGTTGGAAATTCCATCTTCAACTCCAACTTCTCCTCCCATAAACTAACATTGCAAATAAGAGCACATTTATTGCCATTGTCAAACACCTGCTTTACAACAACGTACATCTCCTGAAACCAAAGCATGAGAATAGTATTTTACTTCTTCTGGAAGACTTTGGGCAGAATTTCAGTTGTCCAGAATGTTTTATGGGCAAAGATCAACACTATCACTGGCCTGCAAAGAGAAGTTATCTATGTGATCTAGAACCAGGGCATTTTAGCTGTGAAACTGCATGTGCTAGATGAGTATAGCAACATACCAAGATGCAGATTTCATGTGAAAAGAAGAGTGGAGAGCTAGGAGAACTGTAGACACCTTCATTATCAGTGTCCAGTGAAACAGATTTCTGTGCCCCGACACAAAATGATGACACCATTGCACAGGTACCCCTCTGAGATGAAAGCTCTCTGCTGCCTTTTGTACAACAGGTTTGCAAAAGGTTAAGGTTAGCTGGGTGACACTAATCTGTAGCAAACTCCTGATGCAGTTAATGGAGAGGACAATTTAGAGTAGGCACCTCATTCAACTGCTCAGTAATTGTCTCCAAAGTATCCTATTTCATTCCATTGACTGTAATGGAAGACATGAGGCAACGTTTCACCTTTGTGACAACATCTCTCCAACTAGAAAATATAGTGAGACTGAAAACGTCATTCAGCATCCTTTTTTGTGACTTAGATTTTTTAATTATTATAAGATTTTTGCATTACTGCAGTATTTTGGGCCTTCTGTGTAACACTGGCAGAACATATTTAACATTGGACCCTATTCGAAAAGCCCACACTAGGCAACTGTCATATGCTTTTCAGTTATAGCTTTCTTTTGCCCTCATTGGGAGAGTAGATGACTTGCATGATTCATTGTTGTTTTGTTAGTATACTCCACAGTAGACTTAATTATGCACATACTGTTTTGATTTAAATATAGATTCATAGAATCACTAAGGTTGGAAAAGACCTCTAAGATCACCAAATCCAGCCATCAACTCAACACTACCACAACCACTAAACCAAGTCCCAAAGTACCATGTCTACACATTTTTTGAACACCTCCAGAGGCAGTGACTCCAACATCTTCTTGGGCAGCCTGTTCCAATGCCTCACCACTTTTTCAGTAAAGAAATTCTTCCTAAAATACAATCTAAATCTCCCCTGGTGTAACAAGCAGTTTCCTCTTGCCCCATTTTTAGTTACCTGAGGAAAGAGACCTAACACCCAACTCCTTTCAGGGAGTTGTAGAGAGCAATAAGTTCTCCCGTCAGCCTCCTCTTCTCCAGACTAAACAATCCCAGTTCCCTCAGCTGCTCATAAGATGTGTTCCCCAGACTCTTCACCAGCTTTGTTGTCCTTCTCTGGACCCACTCCAGAACCTCAGTGCCTTTCTTATACTGTGGTACCCAAAACTGAACCCAGTACTCAACCTGTGGCCTCATCAGTGCTGAGTCCAGTGGCACGATCATCTCCCTACTCCTGCTGGTCACACCATTTCTGATACAGGCCAGGATGCTGTTGGCCTTTTTGGCCACCTGGGCACACTGCTGGCTCATGTTCAGCCGCTTGTCCACCAACACCCACAGGTCCTTTTCTGACCAGGCAGCTTTCCAGCCACTCATCCCCAAGCCTGGAGCGTTGCCTGGAGTTGTTGTGATCCCAGTGCTGGACCTGGCACTTGACCTTGTTGAACCTCATGCCACTGACCTTGGACCATCATTCCAGCCTGTCCAGATCCCTCAGCAAAGCCCTTCTACCCTCAAACAGATCAACACTCCCACTCAGTTTGGTGTCATCTGCAAACTTGCCGAGGGTGCACTCGATCCCCTCATTCAGATCATTGATAAAGATATTACATAATATGACCTAATTATCTGCATTTAATTAAGGTGAGACTTATCTCACCTCACCTAGTTTTAACTGCAAAACTATTGGCAACCTAGTTAAATGGCTTCCCTGCAGTTGACAGAGAAGATCAAACATCTCCAGAGTGCAACAAAATTAGTTTTGTACTAGTTAGATATTTATAGTCCATGTGATGAATTGCCTTCTGGAGGTTTTGAAGATTAGATAAACATTTATTACATATCTTTATATCATCTGCCATGACAAGTCCTAATTCCATTTTTGGAATTTTGGAATCCACTTGGATATGTATAAAACAACAACCAACAATAACAACGAATTAGATTGCAGTGGATACTTGATAATGAAATAAGATATTTGTGTCTATCTCTGCTACTGCTTCATGGTTCCTGCTGCAGCAATGTTTTGCCCTAATTCTTGTTGCCTATATTTGAAAAAAAACCCTTTATATACCATACTTCTGTCCCATTCTGTCTGAATGAGAAGAAAACCTCTGGTTATAAATAAAGCATTTGTAGAAATGGTAAGATTTATATGCTACAATTCTTTTAGAAGTATTTCTATCACAAGAAATAGGGTTTGAAACCAGAAATCAAGCTGTCTTTTACTCTGGGGAAACTGTTTCGAGTCAAACACTGCCCCATGAATAGGAATGTGATCAGAACAGATGTGGTTTTTTTTTTTTTTTCAATAATGCATTTCAGCAGTAGATTAAGCATTTGTATTCTAGTTAATAATTTAGAATCAAAGGAGGGTGAAAGAGAGAGAGAGAGAGAATAAGAATGGTAGAGGGGAAGTGAGCTTAGAATGTTCACAAGAATATTGAGCAAATTTTCTGAGAAAATTTACTTCTGCATGGAAAGCAAAATAGGAAAAAAATTAAAACCCAACAAAATGTATAGATCTTTATTATATTTGAATAATCAACTTCCTACACAACCTAGGTCAAGGTCAGTACAGATATAAAGACCTCATTTTGGGGAGTTATGCTGTATTACAGCAAAAAAAAAAAAATAAAAAGGAGGAGTATTTCACCCACTGCTTTGTAGCCTGAAACCCCCTGAGATCTCTTTGCAAAGCAGCCCAAAAATGGGCCCATAAGTTTGTTTGTGAAACACCTGCTTGTGAAATACCTGCTGCCAACAGAAGTTACATGGATCTTTGGAAGTTCAGGTATTACCTGGAAGTATAGTTCCAAAGCTATGCTCTATGTACCAAAAATTTTACATTTGCAATATAAAACTCTTAACACATATCAACAGGAGTTTGCACACAATTGCATTTCTTTTTCATTTTAACACAATTTCATAAACATTTCTTGGAAGAGAAATACACTGTCAGGATCTGGCATTGAAAGGGCTGGAGTTTTTGCTGTTATTTTTGGTTGCTTTTTGTTTGGTTAAACACAGAATTAGTTTAATAAAATCTGTCTCAGTTGTAGAATTGCCTGCTGGTATAAATATGGACAAGTTATGGCAGCAGTTTGAAACCTCTAAAAATTAAAACCTGATACCATCTAGAACATTTTTTTTTTCACTGCTTCTTGGGGAAGAACTGCAGATGACTGCACACTAGAAAAGGCAACAGCCTTGGCCCTTTAGTGGTAACAGATCTATGGAAGAGCTAAAGCAGTCTTCATCTAGAACTGCAACTTTTTATTTACCTCTTCCTCCCTTACATGTCTCTGGGGAATACTATGAACGAAGAACAAATTTAAGACGCTTTAAAAATATTCTGCTTCAATTAGCAAGCAATATACGTTGCTGCTATAAAAATGCCAAAGATAAGGTTTTTACACAGCATTATCATAACTCCCACCTGTTACAAGGAGGAAAAAAGAAACATGGTTGCAGTTTTTAATTAAAAATACTTTTAATGGATAAGATAAAAAGTATTAAATATTTATGCCCTGGGTGCATCAGGATTGTTTTCCTCTTTGAGTTGCTGGAAATACAACTGATACATACTCAATAGTTGTTCTTGAAGGAAGAATTCAGTGCCAAGCAGATGGCGACAGTCTCTGCACCAAACTTTCAAAGCTCCCAGTTGTGTTTTGAGTGATCCCATACCATGTTAAACAGAAGTCTCTACTGAGGCAAATGAAGCTCTCTTCTCAGTGTATACCAACAGTAAGGAAATAGTAAAAATGAAAGTAGTACAGAAGTATGCCATTGCTGGTATAGGTTATGACTACAACCTTACGTAGAATTACATAAAGAATCAGACAGTAGAAATAAAAAAGAAAACTCAGACAAAAGAGATAAGCCATCCCAGAAACTCTGATGATGTTTAAGGTACTTGAAAATTAAGAGGTTTACATTAGACAGGAAACAACTGAAAAAAGAAAAAAAAAAAAGATAAATGATCTATGGACTAGTCAACACAGTAGAGAAATTAAATCTTACTTTCCAGACCCTCTCTGCCACACAGCGATTCAGAGATACCATACAAAGCTGGAATGAAATAAGGTAAAAATATAACCAATCTTTGTGTATGAGTGCCTGAAGGATATCTGAGAGCAGCGGGAATGCGAAGATCACTCTGTAGGGCTCAGAGCTACTTTACATGTTCACCAAGTGTAAAATCTGCAATTAACTGTTAGAACTTGTTTCAGCAGTTTAAGTTACCTTGAACAAAATGCTTAGGGAACGAACTCTTTGAGATGAGTTTCTACTGCCTGTTTAGAGAACAGTTCAATGTTGTCTTTTGTTCTGCCCTTGAGAAAGAACTGGTAATGCCACACAGAGGCCATAGGCAGCACACATATGTAGTAGGAAAGAGAAATATAGGGGAGCAAACGATATCTCTGATCAAACATGTCACATGTTAATTCAGTTTGATCTTTTTTTATTTTTTTTTATTTTTTTTTGGTTTCTGGTAATTTTGTTCCTTAAAAATTGTGAAAATTTCTGCTGAAAAGTAAGATTTTTGCTTTAATTGCAGGGAAAAAAAAATAAAATCAAGGTTAAAAAAAAAAAAAAAAGTAAAGGACACAGACTTTATGTAGCACATTCTGTCATAGCATCCCAAGCTCCAGAACCATTCTGCTTTGATATGTTCATTGCACAAGACTCTTCTTTCCAAATACAGATGCCTGTATTTGATCTTTGGCTTCTCATATATCTATATAATTACATATGTGTATATATATGTGTATATACGTCTACATTCTGTGTCTCTTGGGTTCCCTTCAGAGCCCAAAGAGGGAAACGAGCACAATCTTATCCTACAGTTAATGTCTAAAAATGACAGATGAACTGAATTGTTTCCTGAAGGTGCCCACCGCTGGCTAGCTCAGATGTAGACATCAGCACTGTGGTGAAATGGATTCTGTCCGTGGCTTCCGTGAATAATTCAAGTGAAATAAATTCATAAAACCCGCAATAGCGAGAAAGTTCATAGAAGGAATTTAAAATATAATTTCTCTTGCCTTAATTTTCTCTGAAAAGAAACTGATGGCAACCAAGAGAAAGTAATTCACATCTAGTGGAGACCCCAAAACAAAGACAGATGGACACATATGGAAAGATGTGCAGAAATAAAGTGCAGATGACTGAAAGTCTAAGCTGCAGAAAATGTGGAATTTGGGGGACAAGCCTGTGTAGGCATCTTTATGGAGGTGGTCTTTTCCTGTACCCTTCTTTGAGTTGCATGCTGCTTCTGCTGCGTGGTAACAGAGAGATGGGGCCTGTTCTGCATGTTCTTATGTCAGCACGAGAATGCCTGCTTCACAGGCTAGTTCAACCTTTTTTAGGCAATGTAATGACTGTTGAATTAACCCCTCTGATTTCAGAGGGGTGTTTCAGGTGTTTGAAAAAAAGATGCAACATGCAAGGTGCCATTGAAACAATACGGCCACTCTGATGTTCCAATGGGTCTCCACCTGGTGTTTCTCATGGACTGTTAAACTTTTTTTAGGCTAGCCTGATTTATTCGTATTCATTTTGCTAGGTAAATGGGTTTTAGATTCACTGTTTGCTTCTTAAGAATAGATTGTAGAACTACCTAAGAACTGGTTCTTTGATGGAACTTGGTTTTCTAGACATTAATTGTATTATGAAATGTCTTGTAATGTATTGCATGCATTATGTATGGTCCTTTCTGAGTACTCAGAATTGTTCTTATTAATATCCAGAGTTGGAATGAGAGTCAGAAGCTAAAAATGGATGTTGTCTTCTATGCATAACCATAGTGATAATCATTCCTGAGAAACACTTTAGCTCTTGGCACTACTAAGTTAGTCAACAATGGAAAAAAAAGAAAAAAAAACCCAAAACAATAAGAAGTCCTGTGATCCCAGTGGCATCTATTGGTTTTGGCCATTAATAAAAGTGATTCTTCCCTTTGGGGAAAGACAACTAGACCGATTATGCTGGGAATAGCTTGTGTCATCAAACCAGCTTGCTAAGCTAGTGGCACACAGTGGAGATGGCAAATTTCCACACCACTGATGAGTATAGGGAACTCTTTGTTCTCAGTCAGTGGGAATTGCTGGTTAAGGTCCAGTAAGCTATGGGCCAAAAAGAAGGGAGTCAGGAGGAAATATAGTGAATCCACTCACAAAATAAAAGAGAAGCAGCACCAGCTTTTTATGACAATTTGACCTACTACTGAGAAGATTAGAGACACCATCTTTTTTAACTTGTCCTGAACAAGACCTCTGAATTTGCAAATTCTAAAATTGTTAGTGCAAGTTTTAGCAGTGTCAGTTCTTTCCAGTTGCTTTAATGTTACACTGAAACCTGTGAGGCTTGATGATGCCCAAAAATCCAAACAACTTATGTTTCAGGTTCAGAGAACTATATTGTAATTGCTATTTATAGGAATAAAAAGGGAAGTTTAAAAGCAAGAATCTGTACACTTATGTGAACTGCTAGCTTGTCTCTCTCATTGTAAGAGAAGGGCAATAGAAATTCTTTGCATACAGAGTTGTCAGACGTGAGAATTTATTTAATGTTTGGATAAAATGCTATTAAATTTCACAGACAAGCAAGACCTGGGTTATGTGTCTCACATAAAAGATTGGATTAGAAATGTAAGCTCAGATACTGATAAAACACAATATTTGAGGCAATGTTTGTGAGTGCACAAAGTTCCAAAGAAATCAGCAGTACTTTGTGGGTAATGGATTTTTTTGCCTATGGAAAACAGCCAGCCGGACAAAAATCTAGAAAAAAAATGGTAGATCTAAGAAATAAAAAGTAGCCAAATTTTCTTGCCTTTCAGCAAGAGTTACACTCAGGAGTGCATATTTCATTTCCAAAACTGCAAATCAAAGCCACAAGTACAGAGATACTTTTGAAAGTTTATTGTAGCCACAACTTTGCTTTTTATTTATTTTTCACTTTGAAGAGAGAATTCAACAATGTGTGCTTAAATATGTGAAGATAGCCTAGGTTTTGAAAAACCACAGAGCAGGATTTATTGTGCCATTTCATTCTAGCAATCCCTATTTGTGCTGCTTATTCTGTCAAAAAAAAAGACAGTGGCAAGGAGTGATCAGTTCAAAGAAGGCCATAACTTATATTTACATATATAGGGCAGCTCTTATCCCATAGGATCTGCAAGCACTACACACAGACACACAACAACATGCAGAGCATGGGCTTTTACTGCATCATGTTTTGCTTTCAGGATTGTTACAGTCAGAAGACAAGGCAGTATTTTATACAAGCACAGGGAGGAAGTCAGAGGAAAATGGACATTTTTGGAAAATGATAAATAGCTGGGTATCTGAAACAACCAGCTCAGCTACAGTTGGCTGGGCTTTACATCTTTCCAAAACAGCTTAAAAGACTGAAACATCTGCATGACTTTCTTCAAAACCCACGCTTAGGAAACTGCCTTGTTTACCCTGTTCAAACAGAGAGCCTGTGTTTGCTTTGCATCTTTGCTTTGATCTAAGACAAGAAAATAAAAAGAAGGAGAAATTTAAGGTTCATTCAGACCAGTTCAGCTTTTCATCCAAAACCATCACTGGCTGAAGTAGGAGATAGCATTAAAATGTATTTTAATTTAGTTCTCTATTAATAATTTTTCCTTTTTCCAGAATGCAACAGTGAAGTTAAAGTATTGTAAAAGCCATAAGTCTTTGTAGAGCAAGGACATGATTGTCTTATATACTTAACATACAGCTGCAGCTCATGATACCAACTTTATTTAGACAGATACCATTTGCACCTGGGCAACTCTAGGTCCTGCAGTCAGAGGGAGAAACGTAGCACATGTCGACCAGTAGGCACAAATGCTTCCTCCCCTCCCCCAAACAACCAGCCAACTTGGTTGAAAGATGCACAGTACAACGGAAATGCCTCTTTGATATGTGAGAAGTTCTCAGCATTTAGCTGACCTTCAACGCTGCCAAAGAAGCATGAGTCAGGATCTGCTCATCTTCTCACCAGCAGACCAGTTGCATGGCCTCAGCTGCTTTGGAAATGCAGCCCACAGGTCAGATATCACTCTGGAAGAACAGGCAATGAAAATATACTCCTGTGAGACAGATGAAAACTCCCACTCATCAGCACTGATCACATAACCAGGCACTGGAGGGCATTAAATTTTTACACATCCATCACATTCCCTATTGCATTCCAAGGTTAAAATTATGTGACTTTTTTTACTGCCTTAGTTTATAGATAATATAAAACTTAGTATTGCAGTATACTAATTCATAAAAATCCTCTCCTTTCTTTAGTAAAAAGAGAAAAATAAATGCTGTGTGCTATGTCAGCTGAAAAAAAAAGTTTTGCTCAAGCAGTTGCAGTTTTTACTAATGCAAATACAGTAAACATAATAAATCCTTATAAAAATTAAAATTCCCATGGTCTCCCAGCTACTGCAGTCCATTTGTTAGTTCCCTTTTAATCTACAATTTATTTGACTCCAATCTCTTCTTTCCCCTCCAATCAGAAGACTTTCCACTGCACTGTATCTATAATTATATTCAAACTTAGTACCGTGTAGTATAATACTCCATAATAATTATTTATGTAACATAAAACTGCATTCATTAAACCATATATAAAAACATATAACGATGTACATTATAATAGATTATATTTTGCTAAATTTTATTATCAATGGAAATTTTTGATTCAGAGATCATTCTCTTTCTGGAAGTCATAGTAGTGCCAGACATAGAGACTGAGGGATGGGGCAGATGAAGGAAGTACACTCCCTGGGTCCACCTTCTTGGTAAGGATAAGGACAACATAGGACAGGTATTAAGAGGTGTCTAAAATTCTATGAAAGCTGAATGTCTTTGTGCAGGTGTGAGAGGTATAAAGAGCTCAGGATAGAAAAGAGATGAGCTGCAGTGAGGCGATTACAGCCTTGGCCAAAACACAGTGAAGTGAAAGCAAGAGCAGAGGAGTGATGTGGTTGATTTCTGCTTTGGGAGTATGTGCAGAGCCTCCTTGGATCCAAGCAGGAGTAGCAATAAGAGCAAAATCACTGATGTCTAGCCAGGGATATGAATTTTTCTTGGTCAAGGCAGGATGCACATCAGAGAAGACAGCATGCTCAGACTAGTAAGCCACTGCACAGGTAAAAGATGCCCTGTAAGTACTGGCATGGCATGTTCAAACACTCATCTCAGTGTGCCACTTCACGTTGCAGGGAACTTGGTTGTTCATGCTGCTTTTCATAGCTGCAGGAGACAGAACCACAGTGTTGGCAGCACCGTGCCCAAGCAATTTTGTGTTTGTTCACAGTGAAATGGATGCTCACTTTAGTCAGAGCCTAGAGACAAGTTTAAATTCTTCCCCCTGGATTTGTAATAAGGCATCATTTAAATGTTCTGGTACATGTGCTGATGTATTGACCCCATTTCTCCTTAGGCCACTGTTTTTTGGAGTAAATGCTTATCATTTGCAGTAATTCCTAGACTGTAAAGCCAGACTGTTACAATCTCATATGATATTTTGTATAGCACACACATTGTTTATCCCTGAGTTAATAATTGTCTGAAATATTAATGTACATTGTAAAATGGCATCCAGTCTTGGCTAGGAAAGCCACTGGCATCCAAGAACTTTTTCTCCAGGTAAATAGTATTGGAAATTACTTTTCCTGGACCTTATTTCCAGTCTAAATTTATCTTTTTTTTTTTTTTACACTTTTAAAGTACTGAACTATTGTATCTCTTTCCACTAAGCTAAAGAGCTCCCTGTTGCCACACTTCTCTACGTAGACTCTACAAGATAAAAATTGCCTGCTGCTTGCTCTGTGCTGAGCTAAAGACTGAGGTCCCCGAGTATAGGATTATTTTCCAGTAACCTTCAGTGTTGTCACTGAGGGCTTGAGAAGGGTTGAATGTAGAGATAGGTGGGCCAAAAGGAACAACCCTAAAGACAGCAGCAGAATCGTCTTCACAGAAGAACAGATTATCTTTTTCCTGCATGGAGGGTGGTTTACTGTGCTAATATAAAAAAAAAAAACCCAAACAGTTTTATTATCATAGCAACATCTGTGCTAGGAATGCTTTACAGACATACCTCAATCAAGAGCACTGGGAAACCTGTAACCCTAAGGAAAGAGAATGGTCCTTAAGCCAGGAGCCACCATCTCTCTCTTTAGCATCACCATTTGCCTTTGGAGGGACCCTGAATACTGCACTTCTTCCCTTTTTACCTTTTATCAAAGAACATTTTCTGTAAGAGTTCACTGCATATATGCCTTTGCGATACCCTGTGAAACTCTAACATCTCAATACTCCTGTTTGTAACTAGTAAGTTCTCAGCCCAGACAGCATCAAATGACCACTGTCGAATACAGCACCTTGAAAAGAGCTTTGAGGTGCTCACATTGCTGTGCAGAAATCACTCCTACTTTAGATCTTGAAGTAAAGAGTGAGTGTGATTGGCTTTGTCTCCTTGATAGCAATCGGGCTATACCAAAGCAATGGCATATCCCAACTGGTGTAAGATGATGTGGATACTTGGAAGGTGTTCACCCTGTGGACATAGTTGTGGATAATTTTCTTTTACTTTTCTAGATGAAGGGTCTCTTCAACTAACATGTCATGCTTGATTTGGAAAAGTGTACAAAAAAGTTCAACTTTCTGCAATATTCTTTTTTAAGAAAAATATCTTATTAACCTGTCAATGTTTCCAAGGAGAATTCTATGGAAGCTGAGTTCACAGAAGTGCTCCCGAAGGCACTCAAATCTCTCTGACCTATGAGGCTTTTAGAACCAGTCATCATTCATGGACAATTCTGTGACTGGTTTTCAATTTCTTTGGCTGAATTTAAGAGGTTAAAAAGCCCACAGAAACTGTCCTTCTAGTGAGAGATGACAGATCTTTAAGCCAAGCTGCAAGTTTAGATCAGCTCTAAAACTGTAACATTTTTTAAAGTACTGAAGAACAGCCCAGTGTGGTCCACTTGTACTTTGTGGAATAATAATAGTAAAAAAATAATAGCTTATTTCATTGTTCATTTTATATTTGATAATTTTTTCACAGCAGGTAGGTCCACATCGGTGGGCATCTCTGGTGTTCATCTGTGAAATTGATATAATATGAAAGAAGCAATAACAGGAGAAATGTTCCTTTCCAGAGGAAGCATTTCCAAGGACTGGTTTACTGCATTTACTGATTCAGTGCTAGCCTCGAAATCCAGGTGACTTGTTGCTCCTTGTACGGCAGCTGGGCTCAGACAGGGGAGCTTGACTGAGAAGCCAGAAGATCATCAAGAGATGATGTGGTCAAAAAGGCAGACTTGGCATTGAAAAGCTACAGTTAAATAGCCTATCGTTAGATAATTGCAAATGATGTGAATCAGTTCCTCAGTAATTGCTGAATTACTGATAATCTTGTCCACCCTTTTAACTCCAGGGTTTTTTTTTGCCATCATGAGGTTAGCATAAATCGCCTGCAACACTAGAGGTCCTAAAAAGAAGAGTTAGTATGTAGGATGGAGGAAGTCTACAGACAAAGTTACGTGTTACCAAATCTGTCCTTGCACTGTTGGTACAACATGTATGCACGTTGTACAAGCTTAACAAAATAGCTGGGCAGCTAATTTTAATAGAAGAAACACATGAAATAGGGCAAAGACATAGAAGGTTTCATAAACAGGTTCTAAGTATTAGAACAGTCTAATGTCTTCTTGCAGGTACTCTAAATGTCCTTTTTTAAATTCCACCTAAAATAACATCAGAATTAAACAAACAAACAACCAAAGGCAACTGACCGAAGTGAGTTATATGAGAAATGTTTTGACCAGCAAAGTAACTAGTGTTTATGCTGTTTGCATGCTTCAATATCTCATTTGCCTTAAAAATAAGTTAGAAGCCCAGCGGATATAATTGAGAGTCCAGTGCTAAAACAAATGTTTCTGACTTGGGGATGTAATCCAAAAAGCAAGATACTTCTGCAGTTTCATAATGGATTCCTAAGAATATGAATCCAAAAGTAATAAAATCTAATAAAAATCTAAGAAGCTGGAAAAATATTCAACTGTTAAGTTTACTTGAAGATTGCAGCCACATTCCTTAGAATGTAACCTTTTTGCAATTTCGCAAGTAAAATCCTTACCATAAATCTTGCTTAATAAGGCTTATTTATTTTATCACTGGGCTTGTCCTGTGCAGGACTGAACATGAGAGTGGGTGAGGATGAAAATGCAAAACTATGTCATTTGAGGAACTGAATCTTAATAACATAAGGAGTAATACCTACCCTACAGCACACTAGAGCCTGCCATACCTTGGTGTGAAATGCCTTCTGCCTGGTGAAGCTAAGGCACCTCTTTCTAAAGGAGCAGGCAGAAAAGTAAATCAACCAACCAAAATCTCTGCCCTTTTTTTAGTAAACCTCCACAGGGTTCAAATATTCAAAAAAATATATTCTTCAAAATTGGAAGCAGGTTGTCATCCATATTCCTGTGGTTACATGCATGCTATTTTCAACTGCTAGGTTATATAAACTCTCTCAATTTGCCATTAGTCCAAGAAAAAGTGAAGCAAACCCACTTAAACCCACTATATAACCAGGTGTATGATGGTGGGCACACAATCAGGAGCTAGTGGCTGGGTGGTGGATGACATGAGCACCTGGATCAGCATGCAGTTGATGCTAAGACTTGAGTAAGCCAGGATCAGGAGCCCTGACTTTAAAGCAAGGGGCATTACTGTTGCCCACACTCCACAAGGCTTCCCATAGGTAGGATAAGGAAGATGATGTAGAAGAAAGGGACAAAAGGAAGGCAAAAGGGTGACTCTGAAAATTGAGCAGAATTTCTGCCAAGCAGGGGTGCCAAAAATAATACAGGAAGGAAAAAAGAAAAGCACAAAACAACCAAAAAACAGAAATCCATAACCTTTCACATCCTTAAAGATCAAACATTTGAAGAACTCTGCCTTCTTCCCTTAACCTACAGGCAAAAAATAATTGTTCTCCTTCAGCCATCTCAGAGCTACTCATGTCTGTCCCCAAAGATTAAATATCAGCTCCCTGTGCCTCTCTGTCTATATGTCAGTGTATAAGACATCACATTGTATAGGATAAGATTGCTGATATATATTAGGTTAACCTAAAACCTAAGAAAAGCTGTTTTCCCTACTGGAAAAGATTAATTGCCTGAGACATTTTTAAAGATACATTTTTAAAGTCTTTTTACTTTAATTTCCTGGAATGCTGGGTTCATTAAATTTCAGAGGTGACACATACTGTACCTTACTGTGACTATAAAAATAAAGAAGCTATTCATAGGTACTAGCACAGACATAACATACTGTGCCAGTGTCTATCATGAGCAACTCCTGGGTCTTTTTCAGTATGATTTTCTCTTTTGTTGATCATACTGCTCCATGAAGTCTTTTCTTCCGTTTAAATAAAAAATAACCCAAACTGCTACACACTTTGAGTTTGAGTGACAGCTCAGATGCTGGATCAGACTAAAGGTGCAAATAGTCTGATGGGGAACAGACAGTAATGAATGATTAAGAAAATACTTTAAAAATGGAGAATGAATTTATTGGAGATTGGCTAACTTCCTGAGCTGGAGGCTACTACTAGACCATCCTCTCTAATAGCCCTTACTGGACTCATCCTTCAGGAAGATCCCTGTACTTTTAAAACTCAGTTTATACCTCTAATCTGCATGACATCCTGTGGCAATGAGTTCTTTGAGAAATTTGTGATTGGGAGGGTGAGGAGGAGAATTTCTTCTAGCTTGTTTTTTGCCTGTTGCCTAATAATTTTGCTGGGACCTTCCCAGTTCTTGTATTACAAGAAATAGTAATAAACCCTCATTATCCTATTGCTTAAAGGTCCCAGACTAGTTGCTTTCTCTATAGAAGGAGATGTTTCATGCTTATCTATAGATTGACGTAGATATAAGGAGCATATTTGCAGTGGATGACAGTTTTTCTGCTATAACATGAAAATAACTCTTCACCCTTTATTAATATTTAATTTTCCTCTCACTGGGCTCAAACTATTACTATTACTACTTCTACTCCTAGTACTGCTACTACTATTGCTATTATTTTTAGCATTAACATTTTTTCAGATGCTCATTATTGTTTTCAACTGTGGAGGGAGAAAACCTGGGGATGCAAGACAACTAGATGGTCCTTATAAAAGGTGTGATGCACAGTCCCTCAGCTAGCACAGGCTGCATAAAATGCAGTTTTAGTAGTGACTAGCAGCTTAGTATCATGGGAGAAGGACTGAGTGTTGCTTGGGTCAAAGCTTTTCTCCCTGAACTCCAGAGAAAGAGTTCTAGGCTGTAACACTCATATCCTGGTATAGGTCTTTCAGATACTTGACTTTTCTGTTTTTCTATTCCTATGATATTCATCTTATTTTATCATTTAGTAAGTAGATTCCCTAGAAGGCCTTTGAAAATCCTCCCTGAAACTTTTAAAACATTTGTGGACATCTTGAAGTCCTTTCTACTTGGGATCACCTACCTCTTTTTTGATGTGCTCTGATTATTTTCATCCCTTCAGTTTCTGTTTTCTAGAGCTCTGGCAAACCTTGCTCCTGTCTGAGGCCCTTTGACTGTATTCCATTTGTGCTGCAAAACCTCTGGAGAGGCTGAAAGCAGATAAATGCCTTACCCGTCTCCTCTACACATCTCAAAAAACATTTAACAAAGAAGGTCAATATCATTTATTCCCTTTCTGTAGATAAGGAAAGTGAAATAGAGAGAGGGCAAATGACTAGTCTCACTCACCAAGGAAATCAATAGCATAACCAATGCCAGATCTCTTAGACACAGACACTAGTTCCAGTTGCTGAGCCCATGCTGGCTGGGGGCATGTAATCCTAAGTAGCAGCACAGCAATTGCAGACAATAGCTTTTAGGTTTTGCAAAGGATTTTAGAGTTTCGATGTTTGGCTTTCTTCCAAACTGGAACATATTTGAAAGTTCTCCAAGGGGAAGTAAAAAAAGAAAAAAAGAAAAAAAGAAAAAAAGAAAAAAAGAAAAAAAGAAAAAAAGAAAAAAAGAAAAAAAGAAAAAAAAAGAAAAGAAAAAAAAAAAAAAAAAACAAACCAAACAACAAACCCACTTGTTTCCTTCTGTTTTGAAACGTTTCATGTCAACAGAACTGAAAGGTTTTTTGTTTTGATAAGGACTCTGAAAAGTTACCTGTTATTGCAGTACATGATAACTTTAAAGAATAAAACAAAGGCAAATGGAAGGGGGTAATTTCAAAACGAAAACCCAAATGCATGGTTAATTTGGATGTCCTGACTGTTCTGCCACCTTCAGAAAAATCTCTGCTGGGGGATTTTAAAAAAAAAAAAGAAAACTGTGATGAAATGAGAGCTGACATCATGCACTTGGGCTTCAATGGCACCACACATTTTTTAGCATATTATTCCACTGTGATTTATCACTTGGTCTTTAGCTGTTAGGTACGGAAAAAAGTGTGAAATTGCACATTAGACAGACGTAATTACAGATTCTCTTTCCTGCTTTCCTAGCAAGCCACGCTGCCATGACCAGGAGCAATAGAGCGTTGCTTAATAGTGCTGGAGGAACAGGGATTTCCCATTGCAGGCTCCATGGAATGGGAGTGCCTGTGCTTTCCAGGGTGCAGCATACCAGTAGCTGGCAATGCAATTTGCATTTACAACTTTCTAACCTGATTCCAGCAAGGAGGGAAGACAGTTACCTTTCCAAAGTCATATGCTATTCATCCACAATCATCCCTTTACCTTCAGGTAACTTTTCCCAGTTAGACTGCTTTACTTTGTGCTCATTACAATTCTGAGTTGGTTTGATATCCACATGCTAGCAAACCAATCTTTTCACAAATCTTCTCTCAAATACAATTTAAACTGAACCAAAGGAGCATGCTTTATCTGGTTAATTTAGCTAGAGAGATACTACATTTCATAATAAAGAATCCCTAAGGACATGTGATTTGGTTTAATTTTCACCTGGCATTTATCACTGTGTATATTCCAAATTGCGTTAGTATCTATAAATATAACAGCAGGTACTTGGACCTTACAAAGATTTCTGGAGCCAGATCCAGAGAGACGCAGAGTAATGGAATGGCAGAAATCCAGGTTCTAAAATAAATGTAATCTGTCTACTGCTAATGAGAAACAAAACACCAGCTTCAAACTCTTCCAGAGGATGAAACCATCACTTGAATGTTTGATTGTATAAGGAACTGCATTTTGAATAAGTTACAACACTTCTGAATGGCATGTATTGAAATTATGACACTTAGAGTCTGCTCATTCAGTCTTACTTGTATTACACTAGCAACCAGGAAGCCCAGTGAGATCAGATCCCTGCCACATCAGTTCAGCACAGATAGTCCTTACCCAACACAGCTGCTTTCAGAAAAATAATGTGGAGGGGGGAAAAGTTATGAGACACTTGTGTTTGGTGATGAAGCAAATCTGTTGAAAGTTACCAGCAAGCTAGGGTATAAAATCAGGACTCCTGGATCTCTGTGTAGTAGATGTTGCTACTTCCTTCAGCATAATATAATATTTTCTCTGAAAACCAACCTGTATTCTATAATTTAGTCCCTTGCAAATGGCCCTGCTCTTCTATCCCAGTCAAGATACTGGGAGAAGCAAAAATACCCCAAATAATAAGTTGGTTCTTCTTTGAGAGGAAGTAGCATTGGAAGATCGCAAGTATTTCCTTTGAGACTGAAATGATTAATACAGCCTAGGCTTGGTTTGGATGAAATCTGAACAGACAGTATTCCAAGTCCAAATAAACTTCACTGGGGATAGACACCCTGACAGGTTGTTCTGTATGTGAAAGGTATCAGCCTTGCTGCAATGCTGAGTAACAAGAAGAGAAGTATCAAAAAGAGCTTTAAAATTAAAACTTCACGTCTTTAAGAAATATCAGTTTCTTTGGGTTGGAAAGAATTGTTTGTGGAATTTATGTTGATTCCTGTGAGAAGAACAATTTTTAAGGAGTTCAGGCTAAACATTCGGGCTACAGAAGTGTGCGTCTGCAATATATAGAAGGTGCTGGTGCACGAAGGAAAACCCCAACAATGCAGGAAAAACATTAAGCAGAATCTGGAATACATGTTATTAACATAATAGCTGATAGTTGGAAAGTTGTATTATTATTATAATGAATTAACATAATCAGGGAACAATAAAGAAGGGGGAGTCTTCGGAAAAGTATGATACTTCAGTTTAGTGTGCATATTTTAGCAGAGCTTTTGGATGTCTTCATCACTTTTTTATAATTCCTTTATTATATTACTGCAAAGCAGCTTGCTCAATTTAAATTAAACAAATATTGACAGATGGCTAAGCAGACCCCAAATTTCTTTATGATTTCCTGAAGATTATAGATGTAGAAATGTTGTCCACAGGTATGTCTGTGTTAAATTTAGATAAACTCATTAAAACTCATTCTATTAAGCTAGTCAGGTTTTCACAAGACAATGTGATGCTACATTGATCTTGAAGTGATGTGCGTGTCCTTCAGGAGGTGGTCAAAACACACAAAAGAGCAAAGAACATTGAGGCATCTTGTATTTAGATTTCTCTCTTGAATTATAAGATATTCAGATCTGTATTACAGAATTTGATTGGAAAAGACCATTAAGATTATCAAGTCCAACTGTTAACTGAGCATTGCCAAGTCTACCATTAAACCATATCACTGCGTGCCACATATGCACATCTTTTAAATACTTTCAGGGATGATGACTCAACCACTTTAGGAACTGCTAGGCAGCCTGTTCCACTGCCCAAGAACCCTTTCTGTGAAGAATTTTTTCCTAGAATGTCAAGTCTGAATCTCCCCTCGTACAACTTGAGGCCATTTGCTTTTGTCCTATCACTTGTTACTTGGAAGAAGAGACTGACCTCCACCGTGCTATAGCCTCCTTTCAGGTAGTTGTAGAGAGTGGTAAGGTCTCCCCTGAGCCTCCTTTTCTGCAGGCTAAACACCACCAGTTCCCTCAGCTGCTCCTCAGAAGACTTGTGCTCTAGACTATCCTGTACATGCTGTGTGATGGCACTGAAGGTGATCTGCTCCATAACCATCATCCTCATTATTGTTTGGTTCCACTTGCAGAGACATGTACCTATCATGCAAGGACACCTGGGGAGGTGAGGTAGTCACAGAGGAGACCTACCTTCTGTGCCAGGCAGGAGCTTGTCGTTGGCCCCTACCCCTAAAGTCACTGTCTTCACCCAGGGGAAGAGAGGACAAGGTAGCATGTGACTGCAGTAGTCTATCTTTCTCTCACACTCCCTTATACTCCTCAACTGCCTCACCTCCTCCCAGAGCCCTGTCACTAAGTGAAGGAGATCCTCTACCTAGGTGCACCTCCCACAGATGTACTCACTGCTGCTTTCCAGTACTGGCACACCACACCTGGCATCTGGGTGACTGCACGTTCCTACTGGAGCTCTCACTGGGCAGCTGGGTCGGTGACAATGGGTGCAGAGCTCAGAGAAGCCATGGCTTTCTGCCAGGTGGATACCATTGCTCCCTGGCCGAACTGCTAGAGCTTCAGCACCCTTCCTGTATGAACTGCCATGCAAAGTGCTGCACCACGCAGTGTTTGCCCATTCTGGTCATGGGACTCTTTGCCTATTCTGGTCATGGCACTCCTGGTCACTGGTGCTCCCCAGGGGCTCCTTCTATATGCAAGTGGGGGCTTGGTGACCATTGCTCCTGTCCCCATTATCACATGAGCTGAGAGCTCCTGGCAGCTCTCTCTGTTCCCTGGGAGGTTCCTCTGATTTGGGAAACTTTCCTGAGCACCAGGTGGGAGCACCCCACTGTGGATCCTGCTGACATTGGAGCTGCTCACCTCACTGACTGAGGCTATGTGTTTAATTGTTGCTATTGAGTTTAATTCTTATTCATATGTGACTCCTCCTCCCATTCCCAGTTCTGTTCAGATTGGAAGCTGGTTTGGTCAGAGAAAATCCCTTTTAATGGTATCCTTCCATTCAGAGGGAAACATGACATTTACTGAAATTCTCACAAATGGACTTGGTCTCATAAGCATGCTAGCCTAGGTGATTGCCCATTAGGAATTAAGTGTGGTCTTGTAAGCCACTATTTCACAGACAGTTTCCTTGAAACCCAAAACTCACCTCCAGCCTTCTGCTGCTGGGCTCAGGTGCCACTTTCCTTTGAAGCAGTCAGGAATGAGCAGTGCTTAAAATGAAACTGTATGAGAGGATCCCTAGAGCTAGTATGGATGCAACAGCAGCTTCTTATATCTCTCACTCCTTGTTTCTGGGATTGTTCCCATCCTGGCAAGAGAGGTAAAGTTCCTGCCCTCACACTGAGAAAGTGGCACGTAGAGATGAGACCAGGAGATAATCAATCTCACTGATGCAGAATGAAGATACTCACCAAGATAACACTGCACAGTAAGAGGCAATTAATCTAATTCAGATCCATCGATAGCTACTAAACACCCAATGGTCTGGTCACATAGTCCATCTTATGAAGTCTCTAATCAGACCTTCAGTTTTCCTAAAGCTTTTATTACAACTTGTTGTCTATATTCTGGTATGAGGTAGTTATATCGTGGTCACATCCCATGGTGATGGAAGATGGGACCCTGTCCAGCAGAAGACAACAGAGGCAGATCTGTACGTTTCACACTTGTTACCAAACACTTACCAGAGCAAATAGTTTGGATTTTTTTGTGTGTTATCAAGCTTGCCTGAAAATGGACCATGCCTTGGAAACTCTCTTTGAGACAGCATGGCTGCCCAGCTGCAGCTTGGGATGAATGCAATCCTTGCTTTCTTCCATTTCTGTGAGGCAGCCCAGGGCAGGGTAGCAGCATCACTTGCCCTGTAAGGGAATTGTCCCTTAGTTTAGAGCCTTTGTAACTCTTCTGTAAGCTCTTCGAAGCAAAGCATGTCATACACAGTTGCCTTAAAGTCTCTTTCCCCCTTCCTTAGTTGCTGAAAACACAAGAGAAACAAAGGTGGAAAGAGGGCAAGAGAGACAGATGGAAAATTCATTAGTAGGCCCTGATGACTCATCCAGCATTTCCACACTGCTTGGTCTTGCAACTTGCCATAATAACACTAGAATGCTCTTGCATGTTAGGGGAAGGACGATACCACCAACTGTCTCACTACTGCACAGTCAGACTAATGAAATCCATATATTCTTGGTGAATATTTCCAAAGACTAAAAAGTCTGCAATTTCTCATTCTTTAGGGGAAAAAGAATAGTGGTCGTCATTCAGTGGAAGAGCTGTAGTACCAGAGAGGTTTAAGGTGTCAGACTTAGACAGCAAAGTCCAGGCTGAACTCTTGATTTGCACCAAAAGCTGTACCAGCAGTGATATGATTGTGTTTTGAGATGTGAATGGAAGAAATCCTGCTCCTTCAGCTTTAAGCTAGAGGTAATTCAGTGTAAATTTTGGCTACTTTAGCCCCATGTACCACCAGCTGCAGCAGTTCTCATGACTGATCTAAAGAAGGCCGGGGGGGTCTCCTCCGCTCAAGGAGAACATGATGTGATTTAGTGTAGTACAGCATGTCACCATCACTTCTAAGAAGGGTAAAAGAAACTAACTGCCATGGGGATGTCTGAGGAAGTGCAGTGCATGGATCAGCTGAGGTAGTGACTACAATGAGCAAGCCAGTGTGCTACATGACAGTTCATTCCAGTCCCATGTTCCAACATCATTTTCATAGATAGTCTAAGAGCAATAATCGTGTCTTGTTGCATTATTTTCTAGCCACTTTTAAATAAGAAAATTAGGAACATCTTTTTCACTGTTGCCTGTTCAAAAAAATTCTCATCTGAGGACAAGACAAAAAAGGCAATTTACCTGCATTTTTTAAACAAGTTTTTGATTTGAGAAAAGCCAAGGTAGTTTGTTTGCATATGCTGAATGGAACTGTGATGTTTTTGTCTTAATCAGTTTAAAAAAAAAAACTTTCTAGCTCCCCTATCACAGTGGTCCTTCATAGGTGATGCAGTATGGACACCTCGTGCTCCCACTCTGAGATACAGGCTCAGTCTTTCTTTCTTTCTTTCTTTCTTTCTTTCTTTCTTTCTTTCTTTCTTTCTTTCTTTCTTTCTTTCTTTCTTTCTTCCTTTCTTTCTTTCTTTCTTTCTTTCTTTCTTTCTTTCTTTCTTTCTTTCTTTCTTTCTTTCTTTCTTTCTTTCTTTCTTTCTTTCTTTCTTTCTTTCTTTCTTTCTTTCTTTCTTTCTTTCTTTCTTTCTTTCTTTCTTTCTTTCTTTCTTTCTTTCTTTCTTTCTTTCTTTCTTTCTTTCTTTCTTTCTTTCTTTCTTTCTTTCTTTCTTTCTTTCTTTCTTTCTTTCTTTCTTTCTTTCTTTCTTTCTTTCTTTCTTTCTTTCTTTCTTTCTTTCTTTCTTTCTTTCTTTCTTTCTTTCTTTCTTTCTTTCTTTCTTTCTTTCTTTCTTTCTTTCTTTCTTTCTTTCTTTCTTTCTTTCTTTCTTTCTTTCTTTCTTTCTTTCTTTCTTTCTTTCTTTCTTTCTTTCTTTCTTTCTTTCTTTCTTTCTTTCTTTCTTTCTTTCTTTCTTTCTTTCTTTCTTTCTTTCTTTCTTTCTTTCTTTCTTTCTTTCTTTCTCTCTCTCTCGCTTTCTCTCTTTCTCTCTTTCTCTCTTTCTCTCTTTCTCTCTCTCTTTCTTTCTTTCTCTCTTTCTCTCTTTCTCTCTCTCTTTCTTTCTTTCTTCTACACTTTTATTCTTTAATTTTAGCTCTTCTTTAGCATTGCCTTCTATCATGTGTTCTGATCAAAGCCAGCTGCAATTATTTGGGCAGCTTTTCATACACTTCAGCAGCCTGGATCTGCTGAGAGCCCCTGCTGCTCAGTGACTGCTTGGCAGCCATCGTGAAGTGCAGAACTGGTCTCAGGCCTTTTCCCAAAGCCTGTGCTGCTTCGCAGCCTGCTGTAGTTATTTGCTAGCAGAGGGTCTCAGGAGCATAGCCAGAAAGAAAAACTTCATCAGAACTTTTTTATTTTTATTTTATTTATGCCTAGATTTATTTTTTTTAGTAAATACCTGAAAGTTGTTAATAAAGTGACTGTAAGACATTGGTTATGAAAACCAGAAACTTAGTCTTTCCCCTTTTTCATGTGGGATTTGGTATTTTGATTCAAAAATAAGCTTTAAAAGCTTTTAAATATAAACTGTTTACCTTTCATTGTGAAAAACCTTTGTTCCTGAAAATGCCCTTTTTATTATTTTTTTCAATAACCAAATTTTTGTTTCTTTTTTTCTTTTTCTATTTTGGAGCGAAACAGAATGTGGAATCACTGAATTTGTTGCAAGTCTGCTTATTCTTATGTACAGCAACACTCACTAAGGTCATACCTCAAAAGTGAGTTAAAACCCTGTTCCTGACAGTAACTGAGATTTAATTGGAAAACGTTGGTTTTGAAATGCAGTTTTCTCATTCATTAATGGACAAATATACTAGAACCACTTGCATTAGGAATTCAAAAGATGAGTGTCGCAAGCCTGGCAGAACTGAGCTATTTATTCCAGTCTGTGCTGCATTTAGTGCTGTGATTTCTTTCCTCATAAAGTGTATACTCAATTACCACCATTGGGACTGCACAGTAAATGCAGCAAGAGACCTGGTTCGTGCTGTGTGAGTAATGTGTGTGAGGATCAAAACAGAAAAGGTGAACCAGGGAAGGATGATTGATAGAAGACCTGGGATGTTTTATAATTAGAAATGCTTTATAATACTTAATGCAACACCATCAATTATATATGTCCTGATCATCCTCTTCATCCTTATTAAGGTTTTAATGAGCATTATACTCAGTTTCAATTAGGGGTATATACAACCACTTTGTAGCAACTACCCCCCCCCCCCCCGAAATGCAGGAGCATTAAAAACAGAGTAAGAAGCATTTAAAATGGAAGGTCCTGAGCAATTATTCTGCATTGCTTCTCCCAGAGTCAACAGACATTTTCTTTGGTCTTAATAAGTCTCCTCTGAATGATTTTCAATCAAGACAGAGAAGAGGAAGACAGATGATGTAGCCTGGGGATCTGTGATCGATAGTGCAGAGATTAATCCAACGGCACCTGGGAGCCACCCTGCATGTCAGTCCTGATCCTCCTCTCATGTGCACTGAGATACTCATCGGAGAGCCCTGGGGTATCCTTACCTGCATATCTTGGCCTTGTTCCTGTGGGATGGTGCCTCATCCACTCTTCTGTATGGATGTGGCCAAGGTGGACACCAACAGGCCAGGACCTTGCAAGCAGTCAAAGTGTGCACTCACTTTATGGCACTCCTGCCTTGTAGAAGAAGAAAAAAAAAGTCTGCTAAAGAAAATGTATCAGGATCTTTGAGGGGCAGCATCCTGCTCAAACCAATATTTTTCCTGATGTGCTAAATTCTATCCTGAGGAAGCAAACAGAGACTGAAATGCAACACTTGAATGCAAGACTGTACTTGCAGTTGATGTGGCATGGCCTACTGGTACCAAGATAACAGTGGGCAAGACATTTCAGCCTCTGAATCTCAGCTCCATACCCAGAAAAGAAGACAGAGCCTCCTACTGAACGTTGCTGCTGCAAAAGAAAAATTAATTAGGGATTGCTTTTCATTTTATATGACTTCATCAAAATGCTGGTTAAAAGAAACAATAATGAAAGACCGTTATCAGTTTCTGAAGATTTGGAAAAGAAAAAAAGGAAAAGCAGCAACTGACCATCTGAATAACTGATAATCATAATATTGTGTGCACTTTTTTGTCCAAGTTTAAAGTGATAATTGCTTAGGAAAAAGCAGTGTCCAGTCAGGGAATGAAAGACACCATTTTTGAGTTCTACGCTTTGCAGGAAGTCAAAAAGATTTTATTTCTACAGCAAGATAAACTCCAGTTTGGGTCATTAGTTTTGTGGTGTGTCATACCCACCCCCCTGCTTTCTGCCTCTCCCTGACAGTTGCCTTGAAGGAGTGGCAAACAAAAAATCCTAACAAAAAATTTTCCTGAAGTGAATGGTAGTCTGCCAAATTTAAGAAAATTTATGCATCTGTGTGATCATAGAATCACAGAATGGTTTGGGTTGGAAAGGACCTTTAAGATCATCTAGTTCCAACCCCCCTGCCATCAACAAGGGTACCTCCCACTAGACCAGATTGTTCAAAGCCTGGCCTTGAGTATATTCAATGTTGGAGCATCCACAGCTTCCCTGGGAAACTTGTTCCAGTGTTTCACCACCCTCATAGTGAAGAACTGCTTCCTCACATCTAATCTAAATCTCCCCTCTTCCAGTTTGAACCCATTACCCCTCATTCCATCACTACAAAGTGGTTGTATAAAGTCCCTTCCCAGCTTCCTTGTAGGCTCCCTTCAGATACCAGAAAGCTGCAATATGGTGTCCTGGGACCCTTTTCTTCTCAAGGCTGAACAACCCTACCTCTCCCAGTCTATCATAGAATCATAAAGTCACAGAATGTCTGGGCTGGAAGGGACCTCCAAAGGTCATCTAGTCCACCCCCCCACAATAAGCAGGGACATCTCCAACTAGATCAACTGTCCTTGTAGGAGAGGTGTTCCAGCTTTCCAGAATCATAGAATAATTTGGCTTGAAAGGAACCTTTAAAGGTTGTTCATGAAGCTTCTGAATATTGGGACAGATATAATAAAAAGTCAACTATTGGCATTACCTAATATTAAGGGATGAAAACACCTAAGTCCCTGACAGCAATGGTAATTATACTCATCCTCAGCTTGCTGTGTTACCTGCAGGAGGGGAGTCTATGGCCAATAAACACACCTCAGCATCCTGAGACATATTCTGATGTCTGCCAGAAACTCACAGTATCATGAAAAGAAATAATCTGGTACCTGTGAGATTCTTGAAATGCAGGTGTCTTTTACTGAGGTTTGCATAAATGACCCCACTGGTTGATAGAGTTGGACAGCCTCCAGCCTATATTGATGCTCAGCTGATGTGTAGTAGCTCCGTGCACAGCAGAACTTGATTACGTGTCTGTTTTTATTAAATGTCACACTTTTGTTCGATCAGACTTAACAGTGCAGTGCCACAGATTTCTATTTCTTTGATATTTTTAATTGAGCACATTTTGAATGTTTTTTAAAAAATATGTAAGTTGTGATTTTTTTTTTTTTTTTTTTTTGTGTTTTCCATTTAAAATGTTCCATAGAGAAATAGAATGAAGTGCATATTACCAGAGATTAAATATGACCATTTCTATGTAGAGGTAAATTGCACTGAGACAGAGTGTCTCTGATTACCTTTTCTATTGGAAGCTTAATGCTGCTAAGAGAAAATAACAGTGAAGGGCAATGATAACTGCCTGCAAGAAAATACATTCAGAGAAAATAATATGAAAGAGTAGGGAAGAAATATTTAAGGTGGTTAAACCAGGAGGCACACTGCAACACAGGAGTAATGATCTAAAACTAGGAAAAGAAAGAAATTAAGAGTGAGCATTAGGAAAAATGCTCTAACATCTATGCCAATTAGGGTGGACATTAAGTGAGGTCAATGACACAGTGATGAAGAAGCTGTTAAAGTAAAAGAAAGTGGATGTTCGGAGGACTAACATAGTACATATATGTACATTGGAAAAGGCACCAGAACATCTCTGCTTTTCCCCTCCAGCTAATCTGTCCCCTCAAATAAGTAGAATTCCTCATCACCAACCTTAAATAACAGTGAGGTAGAAAGGAAAATAGATACTGCAGCATCTATCTCTCTTTTGTTCGCACTTGAGGGCATTATGTGAATGCAAACTTCTTAAGCACCTTCAGGGCTTTGGGATGATTGAGAGGACTCTGGCAGAAAAGGCTGTACAAGGGCTGTCACCTCTAGGGACAGCTATAGGACAGGGAAGGATAGCGAGCCCTTCCAGCTTCCATCTGCCCCATGAGTCTTGCAGCAATGCTCCTCCCAGAGAAGCAGGTCTCAGCTTTGCCTTACACAGATGAAGACAGGACTGAAGGTCAACTTCAAAAGGGACTATAGATAATTCAGTCCTTGGCAACTCAGAGACAGGCATCGAGCTGGTAGTGCAGGGATGGGTCAGGGAGCGCTCTGGATTTAAGCTTGTTTCTGACCTAATGCCTTAAGGGAACAGTAAATGTAACTATTATACGGCCCTCCAGCAAAAGGGTATTCTTTGAGGGGGAACAGACAATATCTTTTCAAAGAATTAAAAAAAAAAAAAAAAAAATATATATTCTTAGTTTCCAAACTGGTGGATAAATTTCTGCTGTTGTCTAGGAGACATTTTTAGAGAGAAATAATTTTTAAAACATGAAAAATTACAGCCCTGTAATTTATAAAGGGTAACACATTAAAGATATTTCTGTCTCTTGACTAATAGACACAACCAGGACATTCCCTCAACACCAAGAGCCCATTTTAAGGTCTTTTTAGATAACAAGGTAAACATAATAAAACATCTTTAATCCACAGTTATTCCTAAAAATCTTTCCCCTGAGAGATTTCTCTCAATAAAGGAGATATCCTGTAGGAAGCTAATTGTGCACTAATCTGTTCTTCACTTAACCATCCATATTTCTTATTTCAAGATTTTTAATATCTTCTAACTCTTTATTATTACCAATGAAGCTGACAAAAAAAAAAAAAGTTTCTTGTCTTTAAATATTTGCTGTAGTTTGTGTAATTATTGTGCTTAGCAAGAGACAAGACACACTACTGAATTTTCCAGCCTATTTCTTTTGAAAAGAAAAATACTTTTGCCTCCATCTTAAGAAACCTCCAGAGGAAGGCAGCAATAAACATTGTTAAAAAAAAATATAAGGGAATAAAAATGAAAGTATATAAATGTGAAAATGCAGCTGTTTTGAGAATCCAGATTTACAAGCTATTTCCACAAACAAGGCACTTCAAGGCCCACAGAGTCTCTGCTGACCCAGATTTCCCTGGCTTCTAAGTCCAGTTCTTTGGAAAATGTGCACAGCAAATACAACCTGTATAAAAGCCTCGGCTTTGCTGGAAGGTCATTTGCTATTGAGGAACAAGAGAGAGGCTATTGAAAATCGCTGTTGCTTTTTCTTTCTCACTGAAATTACAAATAGATGACTATAGTAATAAGATCAAGCTTCTTGTTTAATTCAGAGCTTGATTAAGATGTAGATGAGTCTGTAGCAGCTTGTCCTTGTTCTGTCTATCACAATATGTAAGACTTTATTCTAGACTAAGGCTTTGGAACTTACATGATATCTTCAGCTAAATATGTATTAGTGATGTGGACATGCTATTTGAACTAAGCAGTATGATAACCACTTAGCACCTATAGATCAACCACCTAGTTGTGTTGCTACGTGTTTGAATATTGATGTTTGTGACATTTTTTATCCTGCATAGATAATTCTAAGTACAGGTGACACTTGCCCTCGTTTTGCTGAAATTTTCTGCTCATGGAACTGACACATCTTGGAAAAAAATTGTCAGCATGGAAGCAGGGAGCAGCCTGAATAGCAGCACGGCAGCTGCTGCACATCCAAAGAGCAGCTCAAAAGGAGCGAGAGGTCAGCCCGCTTCCACGCTGTCTCAGGGCTTCACAGACCTGCCAGTACAAAGGCTGCTGGGTTCTTGCTGGTGCACCGATTTCAAACATGTGTCAGAGATCCTTTGTACTTAAGCAGGCAAATGCACAAAAATCAATCAGATGTTTCTCTGACACAGGCTGTTTTGAAACTCTATTGAAATTCATTCTTTCTGCTGGGAGCAGGCTTGGGCATGCAGGTTAAAAAGTTCAAAAGTGCCCATATGAATTAAGTATCTACGTCCCAGACACTTTCTATGAGAACTGATGGATTTGTCCCTCCATTGAAGAAGCCTGACTCTCCCTCCACCCTCACAACAGAGGACCTTCAGCCATTTCGTGCCATAACTGTTAAATCATAATTTACAGAACTGATTGGGGGTTGTCTTTGCATGCTATGCTGCAAATCATATAGCAGCTCAACAGCTGCTGCAGGAACAGCTGAGGCACAAGCTGGAAGATGGATCCTGTGGGCAGCCTTGGGAGTGGTATGGTATGAAGATCACTGCAGCATTTCCATGCCAAGTCCAATTGCTCCATCCATCAACACTTGCATGGTCACCACTGAAAGGTCTAAGAACAAAGCCATGAAACTACATCATTAAGAGGTGTAGTTTTCCTGGCAAAGCCCTGGGTGCACATTGACAGACACCTGCTTTTGCTGGCTCCTGATATTCCAGCCATGGTATGGGGGTACTGATGAAAAGGGTTTGGCTAAATTACACAGTTTCTGCAGGAAACGGCTCTGCCAAGGTTGTGCGATACTGAGAAGATGCCCTACAGAGCCTAAATCCAGTGTGAGAAGAGAAATTGAAAGTGATTTCAAAGCTTGTCCCCAGACACATATTCCTGCCAATCAGTCAAGTAACAGGCTAGAGAAAGATTTTTCAACATTTTCTGTCCCCAGTAGATGACTGATTTCCTCATCTTCCTGGCCTAGCAAAGTTTACTCTTTAACCCTCAGACAGACACCTTCCTCTGGGTCTGGCTGAAAGGAATGAAAGTTGTGTTCAGGTAGCTCAGTTCACAGAATCATAGAATCACAGAATGGCAGGAGCTGAAAGGGGCTTCTGGAGATCACCTTGTCCAACCCCCTTTCCAAAGAAGGATCATCTAGAGCAGGTTGCACAGGAACACACCCAGGTGGGTTTTAAAGTCTCCAGAGAAGGAGGCACCACAACCTCTCTGGGCAGCTTTTACTAGGGCTGGCTGCATCACCCTCACAGGAAAGAAGCTTTTCCTCATGTTCAGATGGGACTTCCTGTGCTCCAGTTTGTGCCCATTGCCCCTCACTCTATCATCAGGCACCACTAAAAAGAGACTGGCCACATCGTCTTCACACCTACCCTTGAGATATTTATAAACATTGTTAAGATCCCTTCTCAGTCTTCTCTTCTATAGGTTTAACAGCCCCAGATCTCTCAGCCTTTTGTCGTGAGAGATGTTCCAGTCCCTTAGTCACCCTTGTAGCGCTCCATTGGACTCTCTCCATTAGTTCCCTGTCTCCCTTGAACTGGGGGGCCCAGAACTGGACATAGTACTCCAGATGTGGCCTCACTAGGACAGAGTAGAGCAGGAGAAGAACTTACATCAATCTGCTGGTCACACTCTTCTTCATGCACCCCAGGATACCATTGGTCTTCCTGGCCACTAGGACACACTGCTGGCTTGTGGTTAACTTCTTGTCTACCTGGACTCCAAGGTCCTTCTCCATGGAGTCACTTTCCAGAAGGTCAACCACAATCTGTAGTGGTGCATGGGATTATTCCTTCCCACATGCAGGACTCTACGCTTTCCCTTGTTGAATTTCATTATGTTCCTCTCCACCCAACTCTCTGGTCTGTCCAGGTCTCAGTGAATGGCAGCACAGCCTTCCAGTGTATCAACTGCTCCTCCGAGTTCTGTATCACCAGCAAACTTGCTGAGGGCACACTCTGTCGCTTCATCCAGCTCATTGGTGAATATGTTGAACAAGACTCGAGCCAGTCCTGACCCTTGGGCAGCACCACTAGCTACAGGCCTCCAATTGTGCTGTGCACATCTGATCACAACCCTCAGCTCTATTGTTTAGCCAGTTTGCAGCTGCACCAGCCACACAGCCAGGAATTAATATTTGTTAATCACCTGTATCTGGCTGCCCCCTTTCTTCTAACAGGTAGGATGGAGGAGTAATACAGTAGTGTAGCAGTAATACAGACATGGGCAAGGGTTACAAATCCAGGACTCGGGCAGTGCAGCATTTGGGTGTGTAGGTGAATGCTCATTGCCTCTGTGTGCCGTGATGGAGGAGGAAGGACTTTAGGTGGAGATATTTACCCATCGGAGCAACGAAAAGACTGGAAGGAAGAAATTCCATGGTTAAAGCCTTCCTGCACCAAATCATGCATCAAACGTCAGCCCTGCATCTAATGCATGTAGGACTAACAGAGTATAGCCCTTCAGAAAAATAATTATAAACATGAGGCTTCATTTCAGTGTTGAGTAAGAATGTGCTAGGGTTGAGTGCTGTGCGAGTGATGTGGCACTTTGAAGCACTGCCAACAATCATAAGTAATTTTTTGACAAATTTCCTAAGGAGGTGTGTAGTCTCCTTTAAGGAGAAACAGGAGCCACAGTGCCCTATTCTTAAGACGGAAAGATAAGAGTATTTCAACCAGACTCTAACAATCCAAAATATCTTATGGAGATGCATTGGTTTTGACAATAGTTTTGATAAAAAGGTTTTCTGATATTCACTCAATTACAGAAAGAAAATAAGACTGAGAGAGGGAGAAAGAAAGAAATAAGATAAAATATAAGAAATAAAAAGCATGGTATTTCCAATTGAATCTTCTACACGAGCAGTTAAGAAGTTTTCTTTCATCTTAGGGTACAGTAGAAAACAATTTTGCAATTCAGTCATGATGTAAGGATTACATTTAAGGAGCCCCACTTCCTTCACTATTAATACCATCAATCTATTAAAAAATGTACCCATTATTGGCTAGGGAATCTTTCTTTTCAAATGGGGTTTGACATAAAACCCATTTATTTACTTGCAGAAATGTGTAAGTTTTGGGGAGGGATTTTTTTTTTTTTTTTTTCCCAGAATTTGGGTTAATTTCATGCAGGAATCATAAGTTAAGGCCCCGAGAAATGTAAGAAAATGTGGCCTAGTCAAATGAAAAACATTTTTTGTGAACTAGCTCTTGTCAATGGATTTTGTATAACCCTTCATGTAATCATGACCCATATCTTTTCCAGAATGTCTGGGAATTTTAATATCTATTTGAGAAAGCCACAACAAAAGCAGCATTTGGGGAAATTAAAAAAAAAAAAAAAAAAAAAAAAAAAAAAAAAAAAAAAAAAAAAAAAGGAAAGAAAAACAGGAAAAGAAAACAACTGCTTCTTAGGTTATCAAAATTATGTTATGGCAGTTGCTTTCTGTGTCCCGCACAGCACATGATTCGTTAGCTAACTCCTGCCACCCTCTTGCACGGGTCACCCTCACTCAGACAAGGAGCATGCTTCTCAAATTACTGCTGCAGACATCCAGCAAATTGGTGACTTCAAAACTGTGCCAGACAACTTGCCTGCTGCTCCAGTATGCATCATCTGTGCATGTTTCCTGCAGAGTTTTTAATTAGCAATGGTGCTCAGGGTTTGTTGTGAAGGAGGGGAAAGAGAGAGACGTGTTACTGTTTTGTCAAAATGAGAGATAGAGCAAGCAGGGCTGGTTCAAATCTTCCTGGAATTGCTTCTCCTACAGGATGTAGGAAGCAGAGAAATGGGACAGAGAGAGGACAGAGGGAGTTGCAGAGCTCAGAGGATGTGCCTTGCTGTCCATTTTGCTACCCCCAATAGGCTGTGATGAAAGGAGGTAGCAACTGATGTTAGAGGAAAGATGCCTTCTTCTCTTTCCCCATCTCCTCTTCCACAGGAAGAACTTCATGGATGCCCATCTTTAAACAGCAGCAATTCATCCGGCCCTTCATGGCTCTGAAACAGTCAAAGTAGATGATGCCATTTGTCCACATATGTATAACAAACATCCAATTTGACTGATAATTGACTGAGACTGTCTGATAATAACTGGGAGAGGACATTTTACAAACACTGTTCTCTTCAATGTATCTACTGTGCCTCTGAATGTTTTAGGATATCACCTTCATCTCTTATTTCAGGCAAACTCCAAATAGCCCTGTTCTTTGGGGTGTGGCACTTGACCTTGTTGAACCTCATACAACTGGTCTTGGCCCATTGATCCAGTCTGTCCAGGTCCCACTCTAGAGCCTCCTTACCTCAAGCATATCAATGGTCCCACCCAGCTTCGTACTGTCCACAGACTTACTGAGGGTGCCCTCGATCCCCTCATCCACACCACTGATAAAGATATTAAAGAGAACAGGCCTTGGCACTGAGCCCTGGGGAACACCACTCATGACTGGCCACCAACTGGACTTAATTCCATTCACGATCACTCTTTGGGTCTGGCCATCCAGACAGTTTTTCACCCAGCAAATACTGTGCTCGTACAAGCCGTGAGCAGCCAATTTCTCCAGGAGAATGCAGTGGGGAACAGTGTCAAAGGCTTTACTAAAGTCCAAGCAGACAACATCCACAGCCTTTCCCTCATCACTAAGCAGGTCACCACTTCCTGTCCATTTATACTCAAGCCAGAAATAAAAGTCAAAGGTGCTTCTCCAGCTGTGTCTTCTCTGCCTTTCTCATGTGAGTCCAAACTGGAGAAGGCCCCTTTGTCACTCTTGAAGGCTGGTTTCCTAACCACAGCAGTATACCTGATCAGCTCAGCAGCCTCATGTTTTCCCTGCTACACATGTAGCTAAACAAAACTTAAAGACCTCTGTCGTCAGCTAAGTCTTTCAGTGTTTCTCACGCTATTGCAAGACTTCTGACTGTTCAATCTGTCAACAGTATTCCTGTTCCCTCTTTTCTGGGACCTTCTGATGCATTTTGCATTAGAAGTGCCCCCTAAAAAGAATGACTTGGTCGATGTTCAGTGTATAAATGCATCTAGACAAAAAGATGAGAAGGTGACAGCTAAAGCCTTGGCTCTGTATCTGAATTGCAAGCTGCCATCTTCAGTGTTCCTGTGTGTCTACTACACAGAACGAATAAAATGAGAATACGATTCACTGATCAGTTGCTCTGACATCTGGGTTAGTACCATCAGATGCTTCCTTTTGCTTGTATTTTTAAAAACACTGTTGTCTTAATGTCCTGTTTCATTTCCAATTTTCTTTGCTCGGCATGAATTTCTCTTGAATTCGAGTGTCAGTAAAAATATCATGTAGGTTTACATTTGCTCTGAAAGTAAGTGGTATTTATTTTTCTTTATTTTTCGAATAAGTGTTTGGACAGAGAAAATAAAGAAATGTATTTTCAAGAGTAATTTTTTTTTTCAACAGTAAAATTGACTCACATTGTTGATCTAACGGGCTATCTGTCAAAGTCACTCTTGTTCTGAAGAGCTAGCATAGCAGATTTTGAATGGCTGATGATAATAAAGAGCAGATGTTCTTCCCCCAAACTTATGTATACAAGCTAGAAAAGAACACAAAACTTCTGGCTAATTTGCTTCCACAAAAAGCCACTTTTTTTTACTTATCAATGTGATCATAAATTGATTAAATAATTTACAACAAAATCAAGCAAGTGAACAAAGTAGTTCTTGAGTATCATGTCATAGATTCAATGGGAGGATTTTTTCCTAGAAAAAAATGTGTCAATATGTTCCTCTCTCTCTCTCTCCACTGGCTGCAGATGATTATCTTAAGCAAACACCTAGTTTTAGATGGCAAATGAGATACAATGAATACCTCAATCCTATGGGCTCTTTTAGAAATCCCACCTTTACTGGGTGCTCTGAGATAAACTAGTAAATAAGTGCTTCTGCTAAGATTTTAAGAACAGAACAGTTCACAAAGCCATTAAATGAACTGAATACTTTGGCACTCTCACCTCTTTTTCTGGAGAGACTTTCTTTTGCATTTCAGTGACATTATGTCCACATGTTAGCTTCCTTCTTCATTGATCCCTAATTAAATTGACTTGAAAAAAGCTCTGATGGTTTACTGGTTTTGTGCATAAGCACCTGTTAAATGCTGTGAAAGTGCACTGTTGACTTGCAAAGAGCAGCTAGGGTTACTTCAAGCTCCTTGGTGCAATGGACTGGTGCAGTGCCATAAGATAATACCATGTTTAGTGGTGCTGCAGAGCTCAGATTTAACTACAGCTGTGTGTCTCTGAAACTTTGTGGCAATGGCAAAACCCAAGTCTCCCAGATGAAAACTTTGAGCATAATCAAAATGTGTTAAAATGACTTTAAGAACCGACAAGGGAAGGAAAAGAAGAGAATAATTGCTCTTTTGACAGGTTTTCTCTAGGCTGTTTCTCTTTGTAGTCTTTTGAAAGGAAAATAAATGTCCTTTTGCTTCGTGGTTTCTTATGTACTCATTCCTAGAGTAACAGATCCTGGTGATGACTGTCCAAAGAGTTTTCAAGAACATTCAGATAGAGAGGAAGATACATTCTCAAAAAAACCTGTGAAATTTTAATTTCATGGTAGTTCTGTCACCGTGTGAAGGATTCTGTTCAATTCTGAGACCAAATTGCATATCAGGAGAACAAACAAATAAAGAAAAACAAAAATCCAAGAAGAAGAGAGGCTTTCATCAAATACTCACATATTCCCCAGAAATAAGAAAAAAGAAAACAAATCATACTCCTAACGGCTGTTAAAATCCCCATCTATTCTTCTGTCTTATTACTGAGTAAAGTCATAAAACCTAAAGTTTGTACAGTCAGACTGAAGATTCACAGCCAACATGCCAATGTCAGATCCCATTTTGTCTGCTTTTCCATCTTACTTTTTAGGAAAACTACATCAGTTTGGACAATTCAGTTCCCCAGACTGCACACAGCATGTGTCTCTCGGAGAGCCAAGAATAGAATTGGGATTCTTTATGATCAGCTCCCTACTGTGTACTAACAAGCAGCCATGTAACATATTGAGAAGGTGTGTGCGTGTCAAGCTGTTTCCCCAGATGGATGTAAAAATAAGAAATTAGCACCAAGACAAAAGTATAACGAAGATATCAGCAACAGTGGCATAGAATGGTTTGTCAAATGTGTGGGATATGTGATACTTGCAGGACTGCTCTGCTAGTATGAAGGCACTGTGAAAGCTCTTGCTCTTGGAAGTAAATCTATTACCTTGACTGAAAAGTGTTGGAAATGGGAGTGAAGGCCTTATGAAGAGCTTGAACTTATCATTTATTATGCTTAGCATTATGAAGATGGAGAGCCTTTTCCCTCATTTCTTGTTTCTAGTCTTTTGGGTGATGGATAGTTGGCACATCTACAACATTATTTGAAGTCATTAATTATATTTGTTTGCTAATTTTATTCCCTTGCATCATCCTCAGATCTGTCTTTATTTATCAGACTGCTCCCAGAAAATCACAGAATCACATACTAGTAGGATTTGGCAGGGACCTCTGGAGATCACCCAGTGACTTGTTGGTCACATTCTTCTGAATGCACCCCAGGATACCATTTGCCTTCTTGGACACAAGGACACACTGCTGGCTTATGGTTAATTTGTTGTCTACCAGGACTCCCAGGTCTTTATTGGACGAGTTGCCTTCCAGCAGGTCAACCCCTAACCTGTACTGGTGCATGGGGTTACTCCTCCCCAGGTGCAGGACTCTACACTTGTCCTTGTTGAATTTCATTAGGTTCCCTTGAGCCCAACACTCCAGCCTGTCCAGGTCTCAATGAATGGCAGCACAGCCTTCTGCTGTTTCAGCCACTCCTCCCAGGAAAAAGATTTTAGTTCTGACATTGATGTCTGTTTTGTTTTTGTTTTTGTTTTTGTTTTGTTTTTGATACTTCAGCATGAATACTGTGACATACATAACGTTCTGTATGCTCCTTGACACTTTGAGATAAAGCTTTTACATTAGTCAGATGTATTTTTCAGAGTTTTCATGAACATTTTTACCATATCTGCCAAAGTTTTTTTGTGACTGTTGTTGTGACATTTCATTGCATAGATGCACAGAAGACAAAACTCATTTTTGGGCTCTGACAGAAACAATGTCAACCTTCCCATATTGTCTGCCATGAGTGATCATGATTCTGCATTTGAATTTGAATGAATAGAGAGAGATTTATAAATAATCTCTCTGTATTAAACTTACTTCTTCTAGCTTCAAATACAATACAGATGAGAAAGATTTCCAATAAGGAGAGAGAAAATTAATTTTGGAGGTCGTGATGTATGGTTACTTTGTTATTTCACCTAGCTTTGGGAAGTAAAGGGAAGCTGTAGTGCACAGCAGTGAGAAAAATCTGTTAGAGTCAGATTTGGGTTGCAACCACTCATTTTGATGTGAAACCACACTATTTTTCTCTGAAGTGTTATTTAGTTAACCTGTAATGTGTGCAAGGCAGAATCCCTGCAACAGTCGTGCACAGTCTTTCTCATGACATGTATAGAAGAGATGTCTAGAATAGATTCAGTTCTGAAGAGAAAGCCCCAGGTTATTTTCACTGAACTGTTTTTACCATAGATATTGTGAACATTATAGAAATATCTGACCCCTAATTCTCCTTAAAGAAGGAAATATCAGCTCCTTGGGACACCATTGTTATCTCATATTTCTGTAAGGAAAAAGATAAAAAACATCAGAAAAACTTGTGCCTCTACTGGAGCAGAAATTTTCCTGCTAAATTTCAAGCCATTTCCTAGCATCCAAGAATCTGAAAGCATACTTCACAACTCTGATGTCCCTGTGACCTTGGTGGACTATAAAGACTTGGATGTCAGACTTTCAGCTGTGGAATGTAAAACTAAGCTGTTTGACAAACCACATCAGTCAGTGCCTCTGAACAGTGGCTCAAGAATCAGGGCTTACCCTTTCCCTGTTGAATGATTTATCAGAGTAGTAGAAAATATTGAGCCACTGCTTAAGAAATGCCAGAGGACACGTGGACCCAGGAGGGAGACATGCATAATTCATGGCACTGATCAACAATATTCATAGGAAACAGTAACTACTTACTTTTCTCACTTTTTTTAGGAGACTTACATTTTATAAAAGGAAATACCACTCATCTTTATTCATAAATCCTAAGGCAGACAGTTTCTCAAAACCTTCAGAAAAAATATACATGCAGAGGTATGTTATGTATGTATTAGTTTCCAGGACCATGTGCATCCTGAGTTAAGGGAAATAACTGGGAGATGAGAAACAAAGGGAGGAATCTGCTGATTCATGCACTTTGGACCTGTACAATCCAGTGTCTGTGACCAGATATCAGGAATAGGTTTGTTTCTGTTTGCAATACGAAAATCAAATCCATAACAGTGTCACTTAAAAGAAAAAAAAAAAAAAAAGAAAAAAAAAAAAGCTCTGTACAAACCAGACTAAATGATGGGATGGTTATTCTCTGCCATGTCTTAGTGCTAGCCATGGTCATCCATTGCCATTTGTCTTGTTTGGCTGGGTGGAGACACATACCGGATTTAAGGTGATGGGTTGTAGTAGGTTAGATTTGAAGCTTTACTGTTATTAACTTCTCTCAGTTACTAGCTACAAGGAGTGATCTGGTTATCCTAATTCTGCTCGTTTCTGGGGAGTTTTCACTCATTAGTTAATGTGAAATACCTCCCTTGGTTGCAAGGGAAAAATATGCATACACAGACAGTTACTGTGCATCAGATGATACAAATGTGGCCATTTGACTACATGGGAGCAAATAACACATTTAAACAGAGGTATACAGTGCTAATGCAGAGATTCTGGGATACCCCACCTGGCTTGCAGAAAGGCTTGTTTCTCATGTAGGTCCTGTGTCATGTTAACTGCTCTTGCATTGATGTTTTGGGCAGCTGAAGATGCCTGAGAAAGTACTAGCCATCTAGATTTAGGTAACTGAATTGCTCCTTGGTTTTATTTTTGCAGCAATTCCTTGCTTATAGTGAGAATACCAGCTGTACCTCAAGGGCATGAAGTACCAAAATATCAGATTACTGAAGAAAATGCATGTGCCTTAGATCATGTCATATGCACTTCTTAGAAAATCATCTCCGCACTTAGAAAAAATATCTCAACAATACTTTGGAAAAAAAAAAAAAGGACTAATGTTAAAGCTTCAATAATTCATCACAATCCAGTTTAAATAAATAATAAACCACATAACTAAACATCTAATCACCCAGCTCCTGATTCTTGTGACTCACTGCTTATTAGCTTCTCAATAAATTAATTTGCGTGACTTACCAAGCTAAATGCTTAAGAATAAAAAGGTTAATTGAAGGTTGGAGTAGGATACATTATTGAGTAGTTGACGTATTGCCTTGATGTTATGAATAATCTGGAGGTAGTTCAATGGAGTTGCAGCAGCTTTTTCCAAGACTGAACTTGACCTGCAGTCTTTCTTCCGGAAGCATTGTCACTTCTTTATGTTTAACAGGGCTTTGAGTAATTTCTTTTTTTTTTTTTTTTTTATTTTCGCTCCCTTCTAAAGAGTATGAATTATTAATAGCATGAAGAATACATTCAGGGAAGAAAAAGCCAGAGCATATCACAGCTCCCCAAACCTATAAGATTTTGAAAAAAGGCAGAACAAAAAAAGTTAAACATCCATACCTGAGGTTGCTCGTTTGCATGCCAACAAAAGATAGTGAAGGAACTACAAAGAAGCTTTGAAATGAGAGGATTATTAGAACAAGAAGAATTTTGAATTAATCAGGACAAGCTTGTATAAGCAGATCCAAGATGCCAGAGGGTTTGGAAACTCTTTTTCTGTAAATCACTTCCTATCACAGACACTCTTCATGAAAGGGGGATGAGGAGGTGAGCTTAGAGGGCAGATGGGGAAGAGGTAGTCCCATCTCTGGCATGCTCTGAATTAATGCAGGTGTCAGGCAGAAGGTGAGTGTGGAAATAAGACTGTGTATCAATAAAGATTTTGCAGCTACTCTGCTAATGATAAGGGGCAGATCCTCAGCTGGTTTTATTTGTTAGAGGTCTGACAGTGGAAATAAAAATCACACTGAGTATCTATCCCTCCATGCTGTGCTATTTCTCCTCCTTGCCCAGGCTCACTTCCTTTCATTTTCATGATAAACAGGACTTGAACTCTGCTGAGCCTCACAATTCTGCATCTCGTTGATGACTCATTAAGATTTTATCATTCCAGTGACATGTTATTGAACCCAGTTTCCTTAGGGGGCTGGTCTGGTGATTACAGGAGTAACCAGTGACTGCTTAATCACCCACTTCATTATATACATATTAATAATAAATATCAGGAGGTAGACAGTTATAATTACATTGCTAGTTTAGGAAGACATGAGCCTATAAAAGTTGGCAATGCTGAAATACAAACTCAGTTGTAAATATCACACAAATAGATGTGACTTGCAAGGTGCAGGGAAGAGTAAGAGAGCATAAATATTGTTATTTTAAGGGAGTTATTGTCTCAGCAGTTGTGGTGCTGTTTAATTAACTAGAAGAAAAATACTTCCTAGAGCATGAGCAGCTTAGAAAAGATGAGGCAACATGAGATTCTCATGTCTGGTTTGGAAACATTTTCCATCAGGGGAAGAGGCCACGGGGAACCCTCGACAGCAGCGTTACTGTGATGCTCTTTGGAGCAAGAGGTCATAATTTTATATGTCCATAACGTCCATGAAGTATGTCCCATGCTTTTGGGCTTGAACTCTTCCACCTTTGATCAGCAGGTACTTTGCAGAGCAAGGACTTTTAGCATTGTGTAAGTCCTACAACACAGCAGGTCCCCAAATATAACAGCAGTTCTGAGCAGATGGCCCCTTCTAACTTTAACAAACTGTGGAAAACACACTGAAGGTTTGAACCAATGTGATCCATCACAAAATTGCAAAAATGGAGTTGGATGCATACTGAACTGCAGACACAGACAGGAGAAGGTTTGATTTTTTTTTTTCTGGTTTACCATATATGACTACTTTAAGATTAGATAAACTGCCATCCAGAGGTGCTTACTTGTAACAGAAGCATAGGGTGACTATCTAAGTTTTGACACCTGACTTAAAAATGTTGAATGAGGGCTTGTGAGGGAACATATTGGACCAGGGAGTCATGAATGGCAATAGCATTTCTCCTAAAGCAAGATAATGTTTTAATAGCTGAAGATTTCTGAAAACTATAGATTTCAAATCAAACCTGCTTTTTCTAAATATTCAGAAGAATATTTATCTATTCCTCATTATATATAAAATGAGTCTTGGCTATAATATACTTTGAACATATCAAGCTTTTGTTGCAGATAGTTATTTTCACATAATTGAAAATGTTTTCTGCACAGTGCAGCTAAAGTGTCTGTCAAAAGTCAAGTGGAGGCAGAGTTGCATCCTGAATAAGACTGAGGAAAATCTAGCATAAATTCAGAAGGTGGATGCACAGGCAGTTCATCACCCAAGTTAATACATTACCTAGAGCTGTACATATGTATCAGATTAAAAGTCAGACAGCTCAAATGAGCAGAAGCTGGAAGCATTAGTTCAGGTTTCTTCAGGTGAGGGATTTAGAGCTCCCAACTGCTAGTATTTTGTAAAACAGGAGGTTCATAATTATGCCAAGCCTTGTAGACAATCAAATGCAGTTTGAACAACCTGTGAGTTTGGGTTGTAAGGAAAAAAAAGCAAAGTGTATCCTCACAAGCCTTGGGCTAACAATCACTGTCAGTGATCAGTTGTCTGAAGTATCTCTGGGATTTTACTGCTGGATATTTAGGTGCTAGGCCAGTTTGACATCTGCAGGATTGAAGAAAGGGGCTGGAAATGCCAGCAGTCCCAAAATACTTGAGTCTTTTGAGGCATCTTAGTACTTCAGCTTTCCTTGCCAAGCTATCCCTTCAAGTATGTGTGTCCGGAGTAATCTGACTATGCACAGCTTCTGGATGGTATGATGCCTCACTTTATAGGAAATTCACTATTAATTGCAAGGTCATATTTCTTCCAGGGAACAAACTTTCTATTAAGCTGTGAAACTCCAATAATTTCCTTTAAAATCGTGGAACTTTGTGAGAGGGAGAGATGTAAGGAAGTGGATCCAGCTGAAATAAAGAAAAGAGCTAGAAAAAATAGGTTCAGTGTTTTGCACGAAAAAAAACCAAAGATGTATATTTTGGACTCATCGAGAGACTGTGCATTAAAATGGAAAACAACTAAAGGGCTGAGGAAACAAAGAGTTGCAGAAAAAGGAATGTTTCAATAATTGGGCAGAGTTGAGGTATACAGAAGTACATGTAGATGATTTTGAGCAATCTCATTTATTTCTGCACACATGCAACAAATTCACACATGAAGGAAGCTCATTTTCCACCAAAACCCGGTATAGGACAGCATAGGAAACGTGGGACCCAAGGCTACATCCTTATTGCTATGGAGCAGCTGAAGAGGATTTCACCAGAATATGTATTAACTGGATCAAGAAAAGAAACACAGCTATAGTCCAGTCATTTAAAATTTACGATACATTTGTAATAAAATATTCAAACTTTTCTAATATGCATTTTGATAGACTATACATTCTCATTGTTCCCTCAGGCTCCACATCCCCAGTTAGGCAAATAGTTGGCCTTTACCAGATGACATTACATTGAATTCATTATCTGAGTTACAATTAGATAAAGCATTCAGTTTTGATCCTCTGTTCTCCTGAGTTATTTGAAAGAAGAGATAAAACCCCAATAGTCTTGGCTTCTGGGTCTTCCTACACAATAGCATATTGCCTCACCACAGTGAAATATGCATAATTGGTTAGACTCTTCTCTAAAGACACAATTAGTACCTCAAATCCTAGGCTTTTTTATTGCAAACATAGGTAGAAATTCCAAAATTTTACCTTACTATTTTCCCTCTAGTTTCAGCAATGCTTTAGTTTGAGCAGAAGGAAGTGTGAGAAATATCTGCCTAGAAGCAGGCAAGGCAGAGAAGTAACATCACTCTGGACAAGAAGAAAGTGTGGGGTATTTTGTAGTGCACAGTTGACCTGTCTGCTGAAGACACACTATGGGAGAGATTTCTAAGGGCAGAGACGTGAAACGAAACATACTTCAGCAGCTGATATTTTGAAGAGGCAGAACATAAGTAATCCTAAACTCAACAAATGTTAAATGTTACCTATACACTCATCAATCTTTTTTTCTCGTAGCTTCTACCTCTTTTCTAGTTCTAGCTTCTAGTTCACCCACTGGCAGAAGGAGGGATCATCTTTCCATTGTCTGTCTTCACTGCACCTACCACAGAAAAACCCCAAACAGGCAAAATGATTATGTAATTTAAAAAAAAATATCATAGAATGCTTTGTGTTGGAAGGTCATCTAATCCAACCCCCCTGCAGTGAGCAGGGACACCTCCAGCTAGATCAGGTTGCTCAGAGCCCCATCAAGCCTGACTTTGAATGTCTCCAGGCATGGGGCTTCTACCACCTCTCTGGGCAGCATGTCCCAGTGTTTCACCACTCTCACAGTAAAAAACTTCCTTCTAATGACTAATTTAAGTCTACCCTGCTCTAATTTTAAAACCGTTGCCCCTCATCCTATCACTACACACCCCTGTAAACAGTCCTTCCCCAGCTTTCCTGTAGGTCCCCTTCAGGTATTGGAAGGCTGCCATAAGGTCTCCCTGGAGCCTTCTCTTCTCCAGGCTGAACAACCCCATCCCTCTCAGCCTGTCCTCAAAGGAGAGGTGCTCCAGCCCTCTGATAATTTTTATGGCCACCTTTGGACATGCTTTAACAGGTCCATGTCCCTCCTGTGCTGGGGGCTCTAGAGATGGACACAGTACTCCAGGTGAGGTCTCCACAGAGCAGAGCAGAGGGACAGAATCACCTCTCTCGATCTGCTGGCCACACTTTGTGATTAGCTTTCTGGGCTGTGAGCATACATTGCTGGCTCGTGTCCAGCTTCTCATCCACCAGTGCCCCCAAGTCCTTTTCTGCAGGGTTGCTTTCTATTACGTCATCCCCCAGCTTGTATTGATAATGAAGATTGCCCCTATCCAAGTGCAAGACCTTGCACTTGGCCTTATTGAACCTCATGAGGTTCATGTAGGCCCACTTCTCAAGCTTGTTCAAGTCCCTGTGGGTGACATCCTGTTCCTCTCATCTTGGTGTCATCTGTAAACTTGCTGAGGGTACACTCAATACCACTGTCTATATCATTGATGAAGATATCAAACAGTACTGGTGCTGGCACAGACCCCTGAGGGACACCACTTGCCACCCAGTGCTACACCAAAATACTACTAAAGATCTCTGAACTAGCACATGCTATTTACTGTTATTTTTTTGCTCTGAAAAGATTAACTAAGGAATGTAAGTACTCTGCTCTACTATTCAGCTCTTAAAGAAGATAATTTTGTAGGATGGTATTTTATACTGAAACTACAAAACAAGCACATAATTACAGGGAAGTCCAGATTCAAGCAGTAACAGTGTACTCAGGTTGGTGCATCTATTTGTATCCTATATGTTTAAGTGACCTCCATAATCCCTAGGGTGTCCAGGCTGCTTGTCCATTAGCAGACTGATTTTTGGGCACTGAGTTACCAAAGCAGAATACAGAAGTTTTTGCAATTCAGTGAGAATCATTCGGGCAAAATCCCGCACATAGCTTTAACAGATAAACCTCTTACACAGAAACGAGGCTAGGGTAGAAATGATGGAGGATTTGGTGATCGGATTTCAAGCTGTCATTATACAGTTACTTCATGTTTCAAATGTCTGCTCCCTCTTGTTTGCAGAAGCTGTAATCAATGTCTTCAAAGTGGTGCAAAACCAGAGGAGCTTTGCTGGTGAGTGGCAGTATCCTAAATGTACAGCATTCCCCCATTGTCAAATCCAAGTCTGTTCTTTCAGTGTCAGGTATGCATTTATCCTTATTAAACAGGGCTTTCTATGCAGCTTAACAAGCAGTCATTTTTATTCCCTGCAGTTTGGGCACTGTAGTAGGGAATGGAAGTAAAGCCCACAGAAATTTTTCACTCCACATGTAGAATTAAACTACCTTTTGGGGTTAGTGCAGGATACACTGAGCATTTCAGACTATTAACATTAGAGGGTAGTAAATTATGTGCTCCAAATTTCCTCTGACTGGTAATTACTTCTCACCAAATTCTAAAGATGTTGTATACCTCTGGATATCCTTAGAAGCACCAGACTAAAAGGAATTCACTTGTGAATTTCAAGTAGATAATATTGATTTTGAACAGTTTGGCTTTTCAAGATGCTAAATTTTCCCTTGGTAGTGCAAATCTGAGCATTGCAATAATTGCAAAACCTACTGACTCTTGGCTTGCTTAGTTATCTTGGAAAACATCTGTGGATTGACCAGAAGTGGAAAAACCATTGGCAGAGAGTAAGGAAGGAAAAATCCACCATGCATGTTCTGACAGTATTAATTTGACACTGTTGCTTCACTTAGTATACCACTATTTCCTTGAAAGTGCTACAATGTGGTTCCCAGCTAGCATTTTGGATACGAAACCTTCATGATAGTCCAATATACCTAAATGTCATCTCCTCTATGCTGCACCTATGAAATGACTGCCCTTTCAGCTAGCTTGGTTGCTTTAGCATCAGCTTAAGATATTGCATTGAATTCCACTGCATTTTCATGTGTGATTTAACCGGTGATTAAGCCAATTTAATGGACAGCTGCTTCTGGAAATGCTTTCGGTCCTACTGATTCCCTTGACTTATCAATGCACTCATAAAAACCTTACCAGTTTTCTGTCAGTTTAGTTCTCTGCACAGGTAAGTTCAGAGAACTTATTGCACAAGTATCACTTGTGGTGCAGAATTGGTAGAGCAGCCCCTTTGGCTGTTGGATAGCCTTTCCTTAACCTAATATATGTCATTAAATGTCACTCACAGGGGACAATAACTCTGTTGTATGATGGCAACAGTGGTAAAGACTTATTTTCTAGTTAAGCTTCACTTTGTGACTTCTGTGCCCTACAGCCCCTCTTCCCTGACCTTTGTTTTCTTCCCTCTTGTCTGTACAAATATTTCATCCATTTTCTTTATCAGCGAGACAATGTATGCATCTACATGTATCTCATTAATGAGAGAGGAACAAGACTTAGTTGTTAGAGCTGGATCCTTCATTTTCATACTTTCTTTACTTAAATACTTTAACAAGCAAATTTCTGTCTTTTGCTGACTAATATTTGGCTCTCCATTCAACACTATCATACCTGTGAGATATTTTTCCAGCACCAAAATTTGTGCAACTTTGTCATCTGACATCAGCAACTGCAGTCATCTGTTCCAGGTATACCTTGTAATATTTAATTTATGAAATAAAAACAACAGAGCAATTTGTAACTGTCTCTTTTGTGTCCAAGTGAAGACAGAAACACTACATTAAGATATATGTTGCTTATATAAAGAATTGTAAGGTCACAGAAATAAGGTTAAATACAGCAATATACAACTGAGAATCTCTCAATTTTCTAGCCACTTTTCTAGAGAATATGGTACTTCCAAGCTCAGTACAATGATGGATTTTAAAGGAGCTAGACGAGAATAAATCTCTGATGTGATTCTGCTGTGTCAAAGCTTCCACAGAGTTTGATTTACTTTAGATTTTATCTTACTTCAAGTCTCATTTTATTCAGAAAAAATATATCTGCATTGGAGAGGGCACTGGGCCAATAGAAAGCAACAGAAAGATCTCCCCCCCAAATACCATAAAAATTGATTCCATCAATCATTAGTAATTTGCCTTGTTTGCTTTCAGTTATGGATCTCAAAGGGGTTTGCAGATATGAATTCCTTCTTCTTTGTTTTGTATGTTTACAGTGACTCTTGCAACCTTTAATAAAAACTCTCAATATGACAACATGTCCCTGATGGACAGAGTAGGGGCAGATTGGAGTGTGTGCTATATGCTCAATTTCAAGACAAAAATTCAGACAGAAGAAGTCTATCATTCCTAAGGTCATGCCAGATCAAGGTACCCAAATCTATTGAGCCTCACAGTCAATGCTCAGTATAGACTTTCTCTCTGATTCTACTAAAAAAGCGAGGGTGTTTGGTCACCTCCATATAACACTTCAATTAATTAGCGGCGATTCATTTACTCAAATTACAGAGTAAAGATTTGGAAAGGGCATCCTCACTCCGTGCTTATGCAATCCTCAGCCTTCCCTTCATGCATGATTTTAGCACCTACCTTTTAAAAACTGCAGCTATCACAGGAACAAAACATGAAAAAAAAAAAATAAAAAATAAAAAAACCCAAGAAGTCCCTGGCACTGTCTTTATCCTTATGCATCTGCATAACATAGACCACACGTGAGACTGTTTTGAGCTCTGGTTTGGATCTACCTGCCTGTTCAGAAGGAAGGAACAAGTAGACTAGAAAGTTGCGAGAAATAAGAATTTGTGCAATATTTTGAGAGAGGAAAAGAGGATGGGTATACTCATGTCTTCACTGTACTCCATTCTGGAAGCATCATCTTGAATACTTTCTGACCCTTGAAAACTCAAGACAGGAGCTACAGTTGCCGGGCTACATGAGCCTTCTTTGGGAAGAAAAGCAGCCCTTGCATTACCTTCTGAAACACCAGATTTTCAAGGAAATAAATCAGTATGAGAACCAGCTCAGGATGACAGATTGGAAAAGATTATTTGATTTTTTGAGTGTAACTTCATACAATAATAAAGTTCTCCTTGAAGCAGATGCAAGTATAGTGATGGTCAGTTGCTACTGAAGTCTTCTGATCTCAGAGGGGTAGGAATTCACCCACATATTAGGAGTGAAAGGGACATCAAATCCTCTTCATCCATCTTCAGTGTGCTTCTCTTGACCTAGCTGTCTAGGGTCTCTCAGATCAATAAAAATAGGCATCTCCAGAGGATGATTTGTCTACTCACAGGTGTCTATGAAAGGCTGGAAAAATCACCATCTCAAAGAGCCCATCTCTTTCCGTTCACTCTATGCTGTGAATGGAAATCTTCATATCTAGATTGGATTAAATTAATAAATGTATTCAGATTAATGCTACTGTGTAGAATTGAAAGCAGAATCCAGTCCAGTTTCTTTTCTTCACTACGTGATTACTTTATAGTGTATGGTAAGACTAATCTGCTATTTCTATGTAACCAAAGGATTTTAAGATTGATTCAAAGTTTCATATTTGCTTTGATTATTAATCAATTTCAACAGCTGTTTATTGCATTTTATAGCACAGTGATCCTTTAACTGATCCTTTAATTACGTGACATTTTATAAATTATCAAATATGTAATATAAAATTTTTTTTGTACTCAGAATTAGTTTAATCTTTTTTTGTATGAGCATTCTGAGTATCTCTAAATATAACAGATATTTATTATTGCACAAACTTTGCTTTCCAAACTTTGTTTACTCCTGTTGAAAATTAAAAAAAAACAGTTGCTGGATATGGCAGAAACAACCTTGCATGATCGTATTTTTAAATTGTAAAATACAGTGGATATCTTACAAGCATGACTACTTTGGTAGAAGGAACAATTATTTCAAAGCTGTTCTTGTCTTGTATATTATTACCTTCACCAACTTTTGTTTCCCTCTGGAAAGCAGAACGTCATAACAGTTTTTATTTCAGACCACGTTTAAAACAATTAATTTGAAAGCCTATTTTCTAGTCCTTGTATTGGTTTCCATCTGATCTTTTGCAATTTCTGTATCATATCTTTAGTACACTGGAACTTTCAGTCTGAAAGTTTTACTATCCTGGCCTACAACAATTTTCAAAGTCTTCGTCTGAAATTTCCCATACATCCTGCAAATCTTTTGGCAATTCTGTTTCTAAAATTACTTACAAATGTCATTCATCTAGAAACATACTAACTCCAGGATGACTGTATCAGCCCACAGAAGATACCTGGCAGTGCTAAGGCACAGATTATCATCAGCGTTATGCCTTTTTCAGATCATTGAAAAAGAAAATGAACAAGATAATAACGATGGAAACATGAGTAATTAGACAACTAAATGAAGACAGTACAGGGTTATTCAACAATCTAGGTATTGCTGCAGAGAACATGTGTTCTTCAGCCTCATACCTCAGCAGAGCAACGTCTGGATAAGACTACTGAGATTCATTTAAAAAGCTTTAAAGGAGAAGAAAAGAAGTTTGAGAGGTGTGATATTTCTGCACTTTATCTTGGGAAAAATAGGCAAGTGCAGCTGCTGTGTTAACAGATAAAGGAGCACCATAAATGAGAACAGAGACCTCAAATGAAGCAAAAATTTAATATAAGCCAAGACTGTAGCCAGGCTCCTGAAGTGGTTAGGAAAAGCATCGTGTCAGTTTTCAGCAGAGATTTGAAGTGATTTGTATACTGCTGCACAAAACCTGTAAAAGGGGAAGAACTTGAGCAATAGCTTGGATGGAGCAGCAGGCCTGGAGTTTGGTAAGGGCAGAGACCTCCCTCAAGTTACTGGGAAGGCAGGCGCTGTGGGAAGACTATCATTAGGATGACTTTCTATTGCCAGAAAGAAATCAGAAATTCCTGAACATGATAGCCAACAGAGTTTTCCAGGAAGTTAGAAGAGAAATGCACAGAATACTGTTGCTTTAGACACAGTTTTGAAAGGAAATGAGGACATTACAACAGACTTTTTTTCCAGGTGATCATGATTTGGTTTCAGTTACATGTAGAAATGAACAGTGTCTGCAATAGAGGACCTTGCTTTTGAAACTTGATGAGCAATGAACTGGAGGAAGACTAGGTTTATAGAAGCCAAAACCATCTGAATATTTCTCATGGTCAGAGAACTATATGTCCTTAATGTTAACTATATGCCCTTAAGAACCTGTCCTTAACAGGAGGGGGAAATCTTGTTGGAAGGAACCTAATTCCTAAATGGATGGGTAATCAATCAAGAGGGACACAAGCAAGTAAGTAAGGAGCATACACAAAATGGAAATGAGTCATCAACAAAGAAGTTTCTGTCTTAGATATTAAGAAGTATAGAGGTGAAGAGAGAATTGTCAAAATGTGGGCTGCGTTAATTTTTCTGTTGCATAGTAAAAAGAAGTAACCAAGTGCTAGTCAACTCAATTGAAATTTAGTTTGCTAAAGAAATTTGCTCATGACTCAAATGTGATGTGTTTCTAATACACAGGAAAGTCAGAATGTCACATCAGAAGATGCAGGTGAAATCCAAGACTAGAAAAAGGAGGAAAACAAATTACATAGTGGGGAAGCTCATGCACTTTACTATCAGCTGTGAGATTATCAGCTGGAAACAGCTGAGGAAGAGGAGAAAAAAAATTTGTTAAAGGATTGTAGGATGACAATAAATCACCAAGGTTTTTTTCCTGTAGAGAAGAGATTATTCATATAATTCTGCAAGAAACTGAGATCTCCAGTACCATCCAAATCTCTCATGTCCAGAAAATATTAATTCAAACTGAAAAAGCAGAAGAGACCTTGTAAAGTGGTGAATAAATGGGAGAAGAATGAAAGAGCTTTGTTTGCTCAATCCCATAAAATGAAACCTCAAAAGACGATAAGAGTTTTCCTTTAAAATGTTTCTGGTAAATGAACAGCAGGAGGAGGAAGAGCTACACAGTCTACAAGACAAAACTGGTGTGCAAATACATAGGTGTAACATAGGTCCAAGTAAATGTAGGCAGATAATTACAGAGGTTTATGTTCTTCAACAGCTTTTGAATGATAGTAGTAATGGAGACAAAAGCATGGAGGAATTTTGAAGAAGAGCTTTGCTACATGTATTAACCAGCCTGTCTGAGGTAGTTATGCTCAACAAGCGCAGACAGGGCTGACTTGGTGACTTAAGATCTTATTTCTGTTCCTGTGTTTCTAGTCATTACATCATTGTCTCAGTTATGCCACTGGTTTTGGGCTCTGGGTCTGGTTTTGGAATATGAAGGTTTTAGAATACCTGCTGTCCCCGAGGTTGCTTATGCACTTTTAAATATTTTAAACCATACCTTTCTTTGCTTAGGAAAAACAGAAACACTATTCACTTTTAAAAATGGATTTGCAAGTCCCAAGATGGTGAAAACTGTGGTCCTCACTGTTATTTAAACATAAATTTGAATGCCAAAATCAAAGGTATCTTAATAAAAACGAGAAGGAAATTTGGGATGTAAGTTGGAAATGAAATGGCTCATCAGCAGGCTTTTTGTTCTTTTGTGAGGATAAGTACCTTCCACAAACATTAGCAATTGCCTGAGCACACCTGAGGGATTATTTTGAAGCACAATATATGGAAAGTCTTTCATAAATAATTATGATAAAAAAATCTATCCAAATTGTTGGATGTTCCCAGTGCTTTCAAAAACCTACCAAATTGATTTAACTTCTTAAATTCTGCATTTATTTTGTACCAGTATATTCACCAGCACTTAAGTTATTAGTGTTATTTTTGGCTGCTGGGCTGATATAAAAATGTTAGTAAATCTAACCCAAAGAGCTGTATTTTTATAGCTGTGAGGAACTATCAGACGTGCCAGCATTAAGTCATTTCAGACAGCTCCACTCTGTGATCACACACAGAGCCATTTTGAATATTTTACTAATTCATTTATCAGGTACTAAATTCCCAGCAGTAAGAAACTGAGCAACTGTCTAGGCACCTCTCTGGATGTCTTGTCATTTTGTTTTCTATGCCAAATAAATTATTTCTGTCTTCTGATTATAAATTCATGAAAGCTCAGAGGAAACAATTATAATCTGTAATTTAGGAGGCTAGCATTTTACCTGCATATCTGATTAATAAAATTACATACAATATTGATTCTGGAGAATAAAACATTTTCATAGAAAGATGATATCACCATATTCAGTGATATCATTAAATTTCTGTTGCCCTTTGCTTGTTCAGTGACCTTTTTTAGTTCATGAAACCTATGGGCTGCCACAGAAACATGCTGCAGTGCCTATACTTTACTAGGAATCTATTTTATTCTTTCCCACAATTAATTTGCTTATCAGTAATGGGAAAACATTGCTATTCTTTTATTATTTAATTTAATAAACACTGTTCTTTAGTGCCAGTAAATTACATCTAAAAGAGTGACACCGACTGCTGAAGGCTCAGGTAACAGTGTGTAATGCACTGTGCTAACTTTTCCTTTGCTCACTAGTCCCAGAAATTACTATGGGAGCAAGGGACGTTCAGTAAGAATACTTTGCTTTGGTGTCTCCTATTGTTTATTGGCATAATTTGCCATTGTCATCTAGTAGCAGAACCTCAGGGAAGCCAACGCAGCAAAGTTGCTTTGCATCAGAAGGTGTTTCTCAGGGGCATGCAGAGCACGAAGGAGCATTCAGGTGCAGGTGGTCATGCTTAGTCCATGCTCCAAGCAGGTGGCACCTGCCACTACTGGTCCAGAGCTGAGTGGTTGTGCTACTAGTGCTCAGGGGGCCTAAAGAGTCCTGATGAGAGGCCAGGGATAGTATCTTAGAGCATGAGAGAAGCAGGTACGTGATTTCCTGACTCTGACTGTCTGTAGAACAGTAACAATAGAAACTGGATTAAATTCTGACTCCTTTGCCTGCTTTGCAGAAAGGGCTGTAATCTACTTTATATAAATGGGACTGATTCTCTACTCCATCGCACCAGTGTTATCAAAGTATAATGCTATTAAAATTGATGAAATTACCTTAGATTAAAATGAATGCCATGCACTGGAGAATCACATCCACAGGAATGAAAGGTTTTCTTTTTGTAAAGGACATGTTCTGAGGTGTAACAGATTAATAAATGCAACTGATGTACTTTCTTGTCACATGTTATAACAGCTTCTTATTATTTATGCTATCTTTAAACAAGCACAGAATTAGACTTGTAATTTTTTCCAATGAACTGAGAATCTTGGTGAGCGAGACACATTGTAAACCTCAAATCTTGTGCATTACAGCCTGGAATATGCCAGAAACCATACAGAAATGTAGCAACAGCATATTATAGCTGTTTAATATTGCTTTTTGTTTAAAAAAAAGTATTTGTCCTCTACATATTTTTTTTTTAAAACTCTGTAGATCTCTGCAGGCTATTAAGAGTAGCTAGAGTGAAAAACAAAATACTTTCAAAGGTTTCCTTCTACATGCCATATGTTGTTAGAAAATTGCTTACATATACAGGTAGCACATATTAGAAGTCTGCAAAACTGCCAAATGTGCTTCAGATAATCTTCACACACAGACATAAAAAGTGCCAGATTTTGAAAAGGGGTAAATGTGTTACACATGAATTTTTCATCTCATAAACCAGTGGGACTACCTGAGCAGCCACTGGCAACTATTGTCCAAGAAAAAGAAAGAAAGTATGTGTTTTTGCAGAGTAAGGGTTACCTGAACAAATGAAGGAACCACAGAGAAGAAAATATATTCCAATACCATATGTATGAAATTTGGTGGGCCTTAGCCAAACTACTAGAAAACATGTACTGTAGATTGGACTAGCAACTATATTTAAGTTATATATATCTATCTTCTAATGCACCAAATTATGATGCTTTATTAAAAGCTAAAAATTTTTAAGGTCTTGTCTTACCGAGGAACTTGTGAGAATTAAACATTATGCTTGTTAGGACATCAGCCTCTGAGCTCATCAGGAAGATGAGAAACTTTTTAAAGAATGAAAAATTTGGCACATTGGTTGATCTAATCTGCCTTTTCCTCTTTCCC
>NW_008632159.1:57267-73209 GCF_000691845.1 Merops nubicus
GTTGCAAATATGAACTGTATTTCTCCCTTCCCAAAGATATCAACTGTTAATAATTCACTATGATGATTTTGGACATTTTATATTTAAAGTCTGCGTACAATCCACTGATTAAATTGCATTATGAATAGCTGGATGAATATCTTATTTTAAAAATTACTTTCTTCTGCCACCACAAATTGTACATTTGTAGCAAATGACTGGCCATTTTAATAGGAATGAATGCAATTATTTCACAGTCTGTGCTCTTTACAGGCTGGCGTACTTCATTTTCATGTAAGAAGTCAGTGAATATTATTGGAAAGGAGGATTTTTAAAGTTGCCATTTGTGTCTTTAATTTATAGAAAATGACCTTGCCTGGAAAATAAATAAGATGTGGGGGACTTCAGTGAAATCACTGAGCCCAAAAGACATGAATCACCAAGTATTCTTTTTCTTTGCCACAAACCCTATGGTGACTATTTCTCTAGTTATTTTATTAACTAAATCTAGAAGGGGTGGTGGGGGAGAAGCTAATATGGGCAAAAACATTCTGAAGCAAAGGCAGCAAAGTGGACTTCATTCTTTCTGAAGACATTTGAAATCAGAGTAGCAAACAAAGATCTTTGTTTTACAGCTTTTTCTCAGGTTTAGTATCTGATAAATTTAATCTATTTTAATAACATTATCATTCAAGCTGATGTAAATCATCCAAGCTGTGGGGGGTTGTCAGGATGCGGCCTTTGCCCACTGCAACTGAAAAGAATGGAAATCAACTGAAGTCCATTTCACCTTGCATGTACCATGTGGCTGTCATTGATAACTACCAGAATCAAGATGATATATAATAAAACATCGCATCAGAGTAATCATAGAATGTTTTGGGTTGCAAGAGACCTTAAAGATCATTCACTTCCAACCCCCCTTCCCTGGGCAGGGACAACTCCCACTAGACCAGTTTAATCATCTGAAAAATGGAAAATCACTGAAAAAAAAGAAAATGTGTTTTAGTTTTGCAGGTCATATTAGCCTCAGCCTATAAACCCATCAGGCTACAAGGAAGAGAGTTACTGTATCCCTGCAAACTCACAAATTGAGAGTGCGAAAGCGAGAAAGCACAAAAACTGCAGCAGTTCCTCAGGAGTCTCTACAACATCATCATTTAACCTGATCCTGCTATGCCTTAATTTAGTTCCTTAATCACATAATTTCGATATATATATACTCAGTCTCTTCTTTTTATCTGTTTCACAAGGTACAACCAAGTGAGTGTTTTCTGAGACAAAGAACTGATGCCAGAACCCTATAGTCAGATACACTTTTGACTTAACAGAGGTACAAGGTTAGAGTCTCCCCAAATGAGAGCAGGGGTAGGTTGTGGTTTACTCACATCTTGTATCACTGTTGTAGGTATGTTAACAAGACTGGAGATGAGGAGGGATGGGAGAGGTGAAGCTTCAGCAATTATCATTTTAAGTAGGAATTCCACCTTTCTAAAAAGAATTTGTAATGAAACAGAAACATTCCCATCATGTAAGTACACATATTTGTGTATATATGCTTATGCATATTTGTGTATGTATGTGTATATATCCATATCCATGTGTTTATATAATACCGTGATTCTGTTTTGCAGCACAATTTGCTTGAAGTGGAAGCAGGTGAAGATTCTTAGATCAGTTTTGCCCAGGATGCTAATCCTCTTCACTAAAAAAAAAGAAAATACTCTAGGAAAAAAAAAGATGTCAGGAAAAAGTGTTTAGACAGGGTCTACCCTGAAGGACAATGAGATCTTGGAGACAGAAGCTGCTTGAGAGGAGCAGTCACACTCACATGGCTGCTTATTTCCAGGTCTTTATTCTCCCTCTTCCCTACATATACTTCTAGCATTCTTTAGCTCTGTCTCCTAAAAAGTATTGATGTATTTGATGCAACATATTACAATACATTGCTGATCTGTGTTAATTGGCACAGGTGAGCTCTGTGAAGGTGCTGATTCCATCTGTCACAGCAGAGTATTTTTTTACACCTCAGTATTTTGAATATTGATGAAATTCTTGGTATTAGATTTCCAGGTGACTCAGTCTGCTTAATTAGGCTACCTGACTCTTCATCAATCCTATTTCACCCAATGTTGTTTTGAAATTGTTCTTAGGTTATGACCTTATTGAGTAAGTTTCAATCAACTGTGAATTTTTATGACATTTTATGAATCTATGAAAATAAATATTTATAATGAGAAGAATGAAACTTCTTTAACTCCAAGTATACTCCTAGGAGCTGAAATAGTCAAGCACTTACCCTATTCCATTTCACATTGTATAAACGATCAGACTGAGGAGGTGGAAGTACAGTTTAATTCCTCTTTCCCAGTACATAAAAGGTATATTTGTTTTTAGCTGCTTTTTTACATTTTACCCTTTAGCATCCAATAAAAACAAAAGAGAAAAAAAAGACAGAAGAAGGAAGAATGGAAACTACTGTAGAAAATAACCTCAGAGAACAAGACAACTTTGTTTACAATCTAATAAAATATTTTTCATGAGTGTGGAGGGGTGGAAATCACTTTGCAATACCAAGTAACTCAAATCTGTTTTGTTGGAAGGAAATGGAAAAGTCAGAAGTCATTGTGTGAGGGACCAGACTTTATACAGTGGAGCTGCAGCTAGGAACTACAAAATGTAATTAATTGATAATTAGGAGACAAAGGCACAGTAGCCACTATGTTTGATCTGCAAATCAATAAAACTCTACTAGGAGCTTCTGTGTTGATTTTTTATTAGTCTTTTTTTCACTTCCTTTTTTAGCTGACAGCTCTCCTGAGAACTGCAGTCCCTACTCTGCCCTGATCCAAGTGTGTTGTCCATCTGCCTAGCTGCACTGGTTCAACCTAAAAGCCAAGAATTGCTTTCCCTGCCCTACAAAGGTTCTTTTACTTCCTCTGCACTCTCAAAAATTGAACTCTGGTCCACTTAAAACTCATTTGCTTCACAGTATTCTTGGGTGCAGCTGAATTCTTCTCAGGCAATATAATGGGTTTTAATCAAAGAAAAGATGGTGATGCAAATGGAAATTTCTGGCCATTTAGTAATATCTGGCACACGTGTGATTTCATGCAAATACACAAAGACATTCAAAGACAATTCAGTATTTCTGCCTGTACTGCTTAAACCAATAGTCACTGGTAGAACTAATCAACATGCAGAATATGTAATTTATAAAGAAGACGGTGGTTTCATAGTTTTGCAAATCTAATGTGTTGCAAAGTCAAGGTTTCCCTTTTATCCCTTCCCTCCACTGCAGATCTAATTCTTTCAATAAAATACCTACATGAAGAGGCGAAGGGAAACCAAGAGTGTTATTCTCTTCAAATTGAAGTTTTAGCCTCAAAAAAAAGGTAAAATCAGCATTTGATTTTCTGTTGTATTCAGAACTATATGCCCTTCTTTGTCAACTAACTTAGTTGTTAATCCCTTCCTACCCTTGTGAGTGTCTCAGAGGCATTGTATGCATGGGGGAGGCTACATGCTCCTGCTCAAGCACTGAATAAATCAAACACAGAATCTGTATTCCAAGCATAGGAATGAGAAGCAATACAGTCTGATTTCCAGAAACTAATTTTTTTAGGTTTACCTGCAAATTCTTTTTCTTGTAGACAGTGGAGATTTAATCAAAAGAGTGAAGAAGGTTCTGTGGTGGTTACAGACTCCCAGTTCTTTCAGCAGTTCTGAGTCACTGAACTTGTTTCCAATGAAACGGAGCTCGGTTGTTCTCCCGGTGTTTATACACATGCAGATATGCCTTTGCAAGGACCAATATAACGTGACCTTCAGTGCTATGTACAACTAGTAAGAAACAACATAGAAGAAATAAGTCATAGGATTTTGATTGTGCCACATAAGTCTTCAAGGTTTCTGTTTTATGCAAAACCATTTCCATCATGGCAGTAATGTGGGAGCTGCTCTTCCTACAATGCTGCTGTTTGAGCAAATCTGATGAAATCGGTCCCTTTCTCCATAGGTGATGTTCCATATCTGGACAACTTAGAAGGGCCAACAAACAAGGTCAATGTTGGGGTACTGTCTTCAGTGAGAGAAGAGCAGTGCCATGGACCCTGAGCTTGCTGGGGCACTTGTCCTGGTTGATTTCTGTCTGTCCTTGCTGCTTATTCTCAATTTGCTGGCCTTAAAATTCAGGGTTTGGGAAAATCACTGTTGTCTGTTTCTTTCCAACCAGTCTAGGCTTGTCTCAAACAAGACAAAGTCCAAACAAGCTGATGGCTATGTCAGGAAACTGAGCATACTCAGCTTCGCAGGTGGTTTCAGAGCTTGCTCTTTTGCAGTTTGTTCCAGGTCATGTCTTTACAAGAAAGCAATCTGAGCAGTACAGAGGTTTGCAGCTGAGAACAAGCTGAGAACTGCTTTTGACCAAGAGCAAACACCCGTCAGCAGGTATTGATCACCTGTGGCTGTCATTTACCTTTTTCCTATTTCCTTTCCATGTCTGTTTATTAGTTACAGCTGTCAGATCTTTCCCACCTCTCCAGTGTCCCTGGTAAGTACAGCGACAGGAACAAGAGCATGTGTATCTTGCCTCAGAGCTTTCTGGAGGCAGAGCTTGGCTTCTCCGTGACAGCTGCAAGAGCCTTGGGGAAAAGGTTTGAGGCCACCCAGCTGAGCAGATGTGCGGCAGCAGCTGGGGAGTGCTGTTCCCAGTAGCTCCTCCAGCTGCAATCATTACCCATTACTGAGCAGCAGCAGTGTTGCTCCATCACTGTGGTGAATGCAACAGCAAGCTTTATGCTCCCTTTCCAGAAATGATTCCTTATCTCCTGCCGGTCAGCCTCACTCTTCTGCTTTATTAACTACAGGCTCAGCTGTGAGTCCTTCCACATGCCCGCTCTGGGAGTAATGGCCCATGAGAAGTCTCATTAGTCTCCCTTGTGGGCTGCCCAGACTGCCAGGTCCCTTAGAAGGAAAAGAGCAACTGTTAGTTAAATGTTTCTCTCCTTTCCCACACAGGTGACAAGTGACAGGAGAAGTAAACATAGAGAAATGAGAAAAACTGACCCCTTTCTTCACAGGGCAGTCTTTGCAGCCAGCAGAAGCTCTCAAGCACACAGGGAAGGAGCAAATGGCAGTAGCATGGTGGCTACTTAAGGGCTTTTCTTTGAGCGTCAGGTCTACGTCCTTCATGTCTATTTTCCATATCAATATCCCAAGCATCACCTGAAATATTCATAACTGCAGCTCTGTTATACTAGGTGTGGTATGAAGCTACAGTAAGTCACAGCTTGCTGCTTCTAATATGGAGAAGTTAACTAACCCACTAAGCCTGCAAAGGTGAGGGCAATGTGTTGCTTTTGGCATGGGGTAAATCTATTGGAAGTGAATCTATTGGCAGTGTTACTCTACATCAGATAAACTTAGAATTGTAGAATCATAGAATTGCTTAGGTTGTGAAAAGATTTTTAAGATCATTGAGTCCAACAGTTATCCTAGCACTGACAAGTCCACCACACCTAAATCATGTCCCTAAGTTCTGTGTCTACACATCTCTTAAATACCTCCAGGGGTGGTGACACCACCATGTCCCTGGACAGCTTGTTCCAATTCTTAACAACCATTTCAGCGGAGAATTTTGTCCTAACATAGAACCTAAACCTTCTCTGGCACAACCTGAGGCTGTTTCCTCTTGTCTTGTTGTTTGTCATTTGGAAGAACAGACCCCACCTCCCTACAACCTCCTTTCAGGGAGTTCTAGAGAGCAATAACATCTCCTCTCACCTTCCTTTTCTCCAGGCTAAACAACCCCTGTTCCCTCAGCTGCATCTCAGAAGTCTTGTGCTCTAGATCCTTCACCATCTGCATTGCCTCTCTTTGCACACACTCCAGCACCTCAATTTCCTTCTTGGAGTGAGGGGCCCAAAACTGAACACAGTATTTGTGGTGCAGCCTCCCCAGTGCTGAGTACAGGGGGACAATCACTTCCCTACTCCTGCTGATCACACCATTGCTGATGCAAGACAGGATGCTATTGGCCCTCTTGGCCTCCTGGGCACACTGCTGGCTCATATTTAGTCGTCTGTCCACCAACACCCTCAGGTTCTTTTCCAGCAAGCAGCTTTCCAGCCACTCTTCCCCAATCCTGTAATGTTGCCTGGGGTTGTTGTGACCATGGTGCTGGACCTGGCATTTGACCTTGTTGAACTTCATACCACTGACCTCATCCAATCATTCCAGCCTGTTCAGATCCCTCTCTATCTCTGTATGTATGGCAGTCACAGAGAAACTGATAACAGTTGTATTTCCTTATGTCCTGCAAATCTGCCATGAGAATGACTTGTTTCTCACATATGTGAATACCTACAAACATACACATATGACACGTACACATGCACAATGACGGAGTCGGGAAAATGGGCCAGAAGAGCACCATGTCATGACTCTTTTTTTCTCTCCCACATTTTGTATATCCACACTGAAATTTCCGAATTTCCATTTTAATTATTTTCCCTCTGCAGATATGCACTCACACATCCGGGTGTAGCATTATCTAGAGCAGAAAATGACATTGACAAGCTATACAGTGCTGGGGGTGATGATTTGGAGTTATTTTCACGGTATCATGTGAAATCACTACAATAAAACAGTTCATAGAATGCACTCTAATAGCTTCCTTACCACGTTATTAAATTCTATAACTGAAACTTCCTTGCATTTTCTGCTGAGAACTAATGCAGCATGAAGACAGAATTATCTCATGTCCATTTACAGACAACTCTTCAGGTTGCTAACGTGGGATAAGCCACAACGAAACAGCTGCACCACGTTTAGCTTGGAACGAAGCAAACAAAGTTTGTATTTTGCATAGATGTACACAATGTGAAGATCCCCCCTCCTTTCTTCCTTCACCCTGAAACACATGGAGCCATGCATGGGGACATAACTGGTCCTAATAATTTCTTTTAAATTGAGGTCAAGCCAGATGGAAGGAAGTGACAAGTATCCTAAGCTCACACCAAAGATACAGGGATTGCTGAAAGGATGTAATTTTGAACTCATTAATTTCAACAGGAATTTAATCTGTGACATACTTAGCTTTAAAATTTCCCTATGGGAAACAGTGAGAATAGAAAACCTGAGGGCTAGGTCATGTGCCTAAATATTCTCCATTGATCTCTTCCCATTCTACATTTCCTAAGAAGATAATCACACTGACATAGAGGAGCTAAGAAGAGAGGAAGGTATTAAAAATACTGCTTCTGCCACATAGCATTTCCCTTACTGATCTTGATTTTCAAGCTGTACCAGCCTCCAGCCATTCTTTGTTTATTAGTCGGTGACTTGGAGTCAAATAGGAGTCTTTGAAATGCTTCACAGTGAATCTTTCTACTGATGGACAGATCCTTCATGATAAATATGTTTCAACATATTGCCAAAGGTTATATGAAATACATGATTATTAATGCATAATTCCCCTATCTGTCTATCTAGATGCAACATAATTGGGTGAATAATTTATACCAAACAATTTAAAATTTGTGCCAATTTTCTATTAACATGTTATCCACAAATTTAATTCTCTGAGATTAATTCCTCATTCAGAATGACTTACTATAATTATGAAAACTTGATATAACGTCTATTAAATTTGTAGAAATTATTTCATTGAATTCTATGAACTCTGGATTGGACCTATAATTATTAGTCTGTAGATAAATCAGAAGAAGTTCAATAAAAGCACCCACAGCCATAATTTTTGTTCTAATTCTTTTGATTGGAAATCTTTCATTGGTCTCATTGGATATGCACCTAGGGAAACAGATATACTGTGGACATTCAACTTCACATTTAACTTTTTATGACTCCAGTGTTTTTAAAAATCACATCAGGCAATTAGTCATCTCTATAGGCATCTAAAGATCTCTCTTACATAATAAGATAACTCTCCATCCTGTCACACTATACATGGGTGTTCCATGGCCAGGTTTCACAAGTTCCCAGCTCCTGTTTCCTTAAATGTTAGGTTGAGTTTTCTTTCCAAACTAAGGTATTAAATGTTATGTAACAGAAGACAAAGCAATTTAAGACAACTAAAGGGTCATTCCTTATTAAAAGTCTTATGATATTTAGTGCAGTGAGTGGATGCCAAGTGCAAACCAAGTTTCTCTCTCGCTCCCCTCCTCAACTGGAAAGGGGAGAAAAAATATAACAAGAACCTTGTGGGTCAAGATAAGGACATTCTCCAATTACTGTCAAAGTAATTGGGGAAAATTAATTTGATTTAGTTTATTACCAATCAAATCAGAGTAGGATAATGAGAAATAAAAACTGAATTTAAAACAAACAAACAAACAAACAAACAAACAAACAAAAAAAAGCAAGCCAACAACAAAAAACTTCACCTTTCCCCCACCTCTCTCTTTCAAGTCTCAACTTTACTCCTGATTTTCTCTACCTCCTCCCCCACTGAGTGGTACAGGGGGCTGGGAATGGGGATTACAGTCAGTTCTTCACACTTTGTCTTTGCTTCTCCTTCATTTTTGCAGGGAGGACTCCTCACATAATTCTCCAGTTCTCCTCCCATGGGAGACTGTCCTCCACAAAATTCCCCAACATGAGTCCTTCCCACAGTTCTTCAAGAACTGCTACAGCATGGGCCTTTTCCACTGCCAAAACCTGGCCATGCAGAACAAATACATTTAGGTAATTCCAATCCAGTCCAAATCCAGGGCAAAGAGATTGAACAAACAATTAATGACTGACAGTCTACTGCACCCCCAATAGTGAAACTCAGAGCTCTTATCTTGCCATTACAAATTGCTTGTTTCCAAACCAGGAAAGAAAAAACAAAAGTCAAAGCTGTTTTTTCTCTGTATGGTTTCTTACCTAGATTTGGTTTCATATTTCTTTGAATTAATAATTCTGCTTTCTTTTTGATTGTGCCTTAAGCAGTCATCTGGCTTCAAAGAACTGCTGTGTTTGCTTTAACTCCTCTGTAGTAGAAAATACCTTATTAAAGTAATGATCTAATGGTTTAAAACAGGGCACTTCTAAGCTTAATGGAGGCTCGTTAAGTATTCATTCATTAGACAATGTTGCTTAAGTCACTGTAACACATACTGTCAACTACCCACATGAATTGAGAGGCACATGAGACAGTGTTCCTGTATACCATATCATCTTGAACAGTTACACCTTAAAATATTGCTGTCCTACAAATTGAAAGCTAAGATTTGCAATCTCTAGGATGCTGGTTTTTGATTTCCAACACAGGCATTTTGTGTATATGCAACTGCTGTAAAAAAAAATTGCCCTAGTTATCCTGTATGGGGATTATTGACATATTCCTTCACATAAATCCAGGCCCTCGAATGAGCTCAAATCTGTAGAATGAGAGATTAGAAATTACACTCAAAGGAAATCTTGAGACCAGTGGAAACTGGGATGATGTGGGTTATCACTTTTGGATCCATATATTCCAAATTCTGTTTTTAATAGGGTGTATTAAGATCTCCACAGAGAAAACCATGTGCAGTGTGTACCTGTGTAGTCCTGTAATGCAGTATTGCTGTTGCCAGTGGAAGTTACATAATTTTTTGCTGAGCTTGCAAGTCCTCAGCAATGAAGCTTCTTAGGCTTGCCCTGAATGAACTGAATTATTCCTTAATTAAGGAGCCTAATGAAAATCATAGAATCATAGAATCCTTTAGGTTGGAAGAGATCTTTAAAATTCAACAAGGTCAAGTGCAGAGTCCTGCACATGAGGAGTAATAACACCAGTATAGGTTAGGTGTTGACCTACTGGAAAGCAGCTGCATGGAGAAGGACCTTGGAGTCCTGGTGGACAACAGGTTAACCATGAGCTATAAATGTGCCCCTTGTGGCCAAGATGGCAAATGGTATCCTGGGGTGCATGAAGAAGAGTGAGACCAGCAGGTCAAGGGAGGTTCTCCCCCAGCTCTACATTGTCCTGGTGAGGCCACGTCTGGAGTACTGTGTCCATTTCTGGGCCCTCAATTCAAAGGAGACATGGAACCACCAGGGAGAGTCCAACAGAGGACTACAAAGATGATTAAGGGACTGGAACATCTCTCCTGTGAAAAAAGCTGAGACCTGGGGCTGTTTAGCCTGGAGAAGAGAAAGCTGAGAAGAGATCTTACCAATGTTTATAAATATCTGAAGAGTGGGTGTGAAGAGGATGGGGCCAGTCTCTTTTCAGTGGTGCCTAACAATGGGATGAAGGGCAACGGGCACAAACTGGAACACAGGAAGTTCCATCTGAACGTGATGAAAACCTTCTTTCTGTGAGGGTAATGGAACACTGGCACAGGCTGCCCAGAGAGGTTGTGGAGTCTCCTTCTCTGGAGACTTTCAAAGCCCTTCTGGATGTGTTCCTGTGCAGCCTGCCCTGGGCGAAACTGCTTTGACAGGTGAGTTGGACTAGATGTTCTCCAGAGGTCCCTTCCAACCCCTGACATTCTGCGTTTCTGTGAACTTGGCCAGCCTGCAGCTTGTTTTGATTCATTTAGCTGTGACAGCAATTTGTTTAATTGACATTTGTCTGTGGCTAATTCTTTTGCTTTTGTTATATTTGTAAGGGATGACCACAGCTTTATATAGATAGCAGTAACAAGCAAATATCATGTGAAGAATGCAATATTTATGACTTTTACACAATGTTTAGAGAAGTACAGGCCTGGCATGACAGCAAAGGTTCTGAGAAGGAGAGATACAGGATGCAGCACAGAGGAGTGCAGGTATGGGATAGTAACCTTTGGGGCAATGCCTGGCACTGTGGACCCCATGGCTATAAACAACTCACAAATGGTCAGTTAAAGAAATACAGTCCTAGAGTTGGGCAAAAAAGTCCTTAAAGATAACAAACAGAGTAATACTATATGATACGTGGAAAAGGCATCATATATAATTATTCTACTCTGTGCTTGTCAGGTCACACCTGGTATATTGTGTTCAGTTTTAGTCCACATCATACAGAAAAAAAAAGATGTAGACAGGCTGGAAAGGGTTCAGTGAAGGGCCAAAAAGATGATCAAACAAAGCCTTGTCATATAAGGAAAGGCTGAGAGAATTTATTTTGTTCAGCATTAAGAAAAGAGGGTTTAGGGAAGACCTTATCACCATATTCCAGTACTTAAAGGGTGACTACAAAGATGCAGGCACCCTTACAAGGAGTGACATGAAATGAAAAGACCATGCTTTTGCTAAGGAAGGTTGGACCAGATGATCCTTGAGGTCCCTTACAACCTGGTATTCTATGATTCAATGATGTATAGTAAATTCAGATGTAAGATGGAACTACAGAATAATGTAGAAAGAACTAGGTGTAAAAGTATGTTAACAAATACAAAACCAACCCAAAATGGATCCTAAGGTGAAGCACAAACGTGAAACCTGATCATATTCCTCCTGGCAAAGGAATTGAGGTGTTGACAACTCACCTTAACACCCCCACCCCAGAGGGGAACCACTGAGCTTTGAACTCAGAGGAATAGCAGACAGATGAGCATAACAGCAAAGGGTGTGTATAGCAGTTTTAAACTATTTTTTTTTTCTGTTATGATTATTGAAACATTTTCAATGTTTTTTCTCTTTGTAGAATGGTTACAAAAGGGTGCTGCAGTATGTTGAAGAAGGACAAAGAAGCTGATGAAAGTTCTAGAGCATAAGTCTTACTAAGAGTGGCTGAGAGAACTGGATTTATTTAGCCTGGAATATAGCCTGGAATAGCCTGGAGACCTTATCACTCTCTACAACTCCCTGAAAAGAGATTCTAGTGAGGTGGGCATCAGTCTGTTCTCCCACGTAATAAGCAATAGGACAAGAAGGAATGACCTCAGGTTGTGCTAGGGGAGGTTTAGTTGGATATTAGGAAAAGTTTTGTCACTGGAAGGGTTGTAAAGCACTGGAATGGGCTGCCCGGGGAAGTGGTGGAGTCACCACCCTTGGAAGTATTTAAAAGACGTGTATATGTGGTGCTTAGGGACATGGTTTATGATGGACTTGGTAGTGTTAGGTTAGTGGCTGGACTTGATAATCTGAAAGGTCTTTTTCAACCTAAATAATTCCAAGATTCTACATCTGAACTAATATTAGATTGTTAAGATTTCAATTACATTAGTAATAAATTCTTGACTCTTTACCTATAAAAAAGGGTTTGAGCATGACCAGGGCACTATGGCCAGGAATGTTACTGGTATGTCCGTGCCTTGGTTGTCTTTTTTTACATCAGCTCTCCCTATCATTTACTTGGGAAGTAACAACTTTCATGCACCCATATATTTGTACTTCAGAGATCAGCATTCTCATAGCCACAGGATGTGGGACTTTCACAGCTACGCAAAAGGGCTAAGTCAATATTTCTTCAGTGTCCAGTGTGCCAGCAAGGTGTGCATTGCTCTCAAACATTAAATCACTATATATCTAACTGTTCACTGGGGCATCCCTCAGTACTGAAATCACACATTATCAAAATCAATCATGTAACTGAGAAGAAGATTGACCTCTGTTTAGTATGAGCTTATATAGAGTGTGTCTGTATAGAAAAGTGCTTATTTTTCTAAAGACTGTAAAGTGGTTTTGATGTTGTGTCAGCTTAAAGCTGGATTTTATTCTTGATGACGAACTCCCTAATCATCTATCATGCATTCAGGCCAGCTCACACTCTGGCTGAAGCCTGGAGTTAAACAGATGGGTCCCAGAGGAAAATAAATATTTCTGAACAGAACACAACACACTCCATTCACGTTAGTGTGGACACAATTAGCTGGAGCCAAGTGAAGTGGAGAAGTTAAACCCTTGCTTGGACACTGCTCAGATGTGAGGTGGGTTCTTTGCATGCAATGGCAAGAGGTGTAACAGTAAAATCTTTTGCCTTGCCTCACCTCACCTCTGCACTGTTCTTAGCCCCAAGTGCACCTAGTCCACTCTTACAGCTCATTTCCATTCCTCACAGAACCTTCTGTCTGAAGGCTCTTGTAAGGCACTGCAACTTGCATAGCCTCTGCTTTCTGCTGGAAGAACCATGGCAGACAGGACCATGGTTTTGGTATGCATTGCACATGCTCTTCTTTAGCTCAGGCACAGGGCGGGTAAAGCTCCTGGGATCAAAGGGCTCAGAGTTTTATCCCTCCTGTCTCTGTACAGCTCCCAATGGTTTAAACTGAATGTATCTGGCAATTCCAGAGGAATTACATTGTTTTAATTTGCATAACATCTATTTCTTTGGAACAGAAGTGCAGATTTTCAAAGACATGTATGAAGGATGAAATTGCTGAGTAACAAGGATGAATTCGTTCTAATGCTGTTTGAAATTCTTTGAAGTTCAGGCAAGCAAAAGTCAGACAGGCAAAGCACGATGCTACAGAATTAATCAAAATTAATCTGGAATCCTTTATTCTCATTTAATTTCTTATAACTTCTTTTTAACTTTGTTGTGTTCTTGGTTGTTAACTAAAAAACTACTGCTAGAAAATATGAATAAGCTACTTCCATGATTAGCTGAGCAGGTACCTCAGTCTTATCGGACTGAGCAAACAGATTTAACAAGCAGATGGTTCTCTTCTTTTCTTTGCTCCTCCCTCTAGTCCTCTGAAATGTATAGCAGGCCCTTGTACTAAGGCAGAATGAACTGAGGAAGACAGTAGGTAATTAACATTTTTGTTTTTTTTTTCTCACTGGAGCCAAAAAACACTTTCCAAGGGCCAAATTAATTCTCACCTCAGACCTGTTCAACTTCCTTCCTGGGTGCATACCAGTTTGTCTAACTATACTTCTTCCTGTACCTGCATCTTGTCCATCAAACAGATGTAAACTTAGTTGATCCGAACTGCAGAAGAAAATTAATGTATTACAAATCCGTGGTTGTCTTGTCCTAAAACACCCTGAGTAAACTCCAATGTCTACACTTTTTCCAAGACCAGATTCTGCAGCTTTCTGATGTAACATTTGATCAAAATTGAGGATCTCTGCTTACGTCCATAACACACAGCCTACCTCATGGCATGAATTACATTACTGAAGCTGTTTTTCCCATTTTCCCTTCTTTTTATGTAACTGTGGTTCATGATTTTACTAATATTTCTTTTTTTATATATATATTAATTTCACCCGACTTCTTGCAACTGATTGATTTTCTGAGTGTCTGTTCTGTGGATAACATATTGATATGTTTTAGAAATCAATAGAAATAGAATTAAACAAAAAATAAATCATCCACCTCAATAATATAAGTCTGCCACTGTGTAATCTTTCATTTCGACCTGTATATTTCATGAGCCTAAAGCCACAAACCAGGCTTCTCCATTTCCCTGTCTTCCACCTCAGTATGTGGATTATAACATGCATGGAGCCCTCTATTTCTATAAAAGTAGATGAAAAATGAAGTCTTATCATAAAGGACTCAAGTGAAATCATTAAACCTGTGTCAGTTAAGACTAATGCTGAATCCTAACCACTATCCCAAAAGCAAGGGGCTTGCTAAAGATGAAGAGAGAAACTGTCCTCTGTTAAACTGTCTTAAGTAAAATCAAATCCAATATAATCCTCTTATTAAGTAATATTTGACAGTCCAGTCATGCATTTCTTCTGAAAGAAGAAACTTTCTTAATTTAAGCTCCCTGAGAGACAATTTGCATAATGATGATCTAGAATAAGATTGATTTACCATTTTTAAGCAAGTATATCCATAAACAGTGTTTGAAACAAGTGTTTACATACTTGTTTCCAGAGTCTGTTGAGACTTACAGCAGGAGAAGCTCCTCCCTTGTATAGATTTCCGCCCTGTATATCTGCCCTGAGACTTGCATCCTTTCAGTCTCAAGCCACGGTTGTACTCTTTGATATGTTTTTGGCCAGCCATCAGTCACATAACACCTACTGGTGTGAGCCTCTAGAGATGAAGACAAGGCTGCAAATTTTTGACTAGTCAGAGAGAAACGGTGAGCTCTCCTTATAAAAATACTGTAAGAGTCACACTCTACTTCTGCAGAAATATTCATTCAATCTTAATATAACAGTGGCTATAGGCTTTAAATGTTATTTAAATGCTACTTCATCCATAAAGGAAATGAGATTAAAGAGAAGAGATGGTGGTAGGAAAATAAAGAGGGAAGATTAAAGCTTTGATGACACAGTCATAGAAATTATAAGTGGAAAGACTGATTATTTTAAATTACACATCTTCTTCCCTGTATTCACCGGGTTATATACTATAATCCTCTATTTAGGCTCACTAGGAGCCTGTGACTATGTTTATTTGTAAACTACAGTTGGTTTAAGAGTAAATAACATGAAGGCTTTTCAGCAAGACTTCCCTGACTCTGCAGCTACGTGCATTTAAGTTCACTAGAGGTGATTCATCATCGTATTAGAGCAGCTTTGCATGACTGTCTCAACAAGGGCTGTAGAAGCTCTGTGGTTAACGCACCTCATGTCTTCCTGCACATGCTAATTTTGTGCTTCCTTTATATTGTCCTTTAAAGCAGAAGAGATTCCTTGTCAGACAGAGTGGGGAAGGAGGAGGGGCAGAGGTGCTTCAAAGCTTTCTCCTCAACTACCAGACCATTTATTAGCATCAGTCCATCATCATTTTACTTAATCTGGTATCCATTTCTTTATGATTTTTCTCCATTCCCTCAGTTTCCACTGGCATAGACATGAAAGGGTTATCCTGAGATCTAATTTGTTAGACATGCATTAGAGTTGAGCACAAAATAAATTTTAAAGCAGATTTCTTCAGGTGCTAGGGTGCCTAAATCCCGTTCTTGCAGTTGCAAGGGTAGACTCAGTGTCCACCTAAAAGTGATAGGCCTGAGTAGGTTCACAACTGCTCCCATGTCAGACATGGAGACTTATGTGGGTTGTAACAGGCAATACCCACAGTAAATCTCTGCGTGAAATAAGATGCCTTTGGCAAGACCTCTAGCTATAGCTCCTGCGGAA
>NW_008632159.1:73240-84742 GCF_000691845.1 Merops nubicus
GTGCTAGTGATTTCATGGGCATCCATGACCATTTCTAGAATTTAGTAGTTACTATTTCAGGCACTTGGGACAGATAAAGGATCATGGTGATTTTTATCTTGCTTCAGGACAAGAAGTGAAGTGTTAAAACTGTCAATGCGCATGATTCCAATTAGGCACCTTGTTGAGGAATTACAGTAATTTTTGTTTGCTCTGAACCAAGATCATTCTGTGTTGACCTCTTTGTCTCTGTGCTACTTAACTGTGCCACTTAGGGTGACTAGTGTTCTTTGCCATTCTCCCCTGTGCTCAAGGAAGTTGTTACCTTTATGATTAAAAAAAGGAAGTCATTCCAATTGCTCCCATTTGTTAATGTTGCTGCCATTGTCATTTAGCAACAGTAGGTCTGTGTGTGCATGTGTGTGCATCCGTATTTCAGCTGCCTGTGTGGGGACCATGCTTGGCACAATAAGGCCTATCCATTCCATGCTCTAAAGCAGCTCTTTAGTGACACTTACATATGTAAAGAAATAATTTTAGAAATGAAACTTTGGAATGATAAATGTTGTGTCTGTACAGCAAATTATACTTTCTCTTTCTCACTCAGTACATTTCACTTAACATAGATGGTCATATCCCAGACCTGATGGGAAGAATTAGGATTCTACCAAGATAGGGGCAGTGATGCATACATCATTAACAACCTCTGTTGAGAATTCTCAGACAGCCTAAGTGCATGCCTTTCTGCCAGAATATTCTCTTCCCTTGACAGTTCTAAACCATTCCAAAGACAGATCTATTTATTATTTTTTTAGGAAAATATTGGTCCTTATGAATAAGATCTGGTCTAGTTATGTCGTACATTCCGTCAGGTTATATTTAACAGCATGGCATACATGTTAGCAGCAAAGTGAGTCTGACAAAATTGTTCTACTTGACATGGAAAGAATGACTCGGTTCTGCACATAAACTAGCAGTTTGCTTTAGAACTGTTATTTTGAAAAATAAATATTGCAAAGAAAAATGATTTCTTATTTCTTCTCCTAGAAGAGTACAAGGACATAATCTCTATAGTACTTCATAAACTTGATTCGACTTCTTGAAAGCTGTCTCCAGTGTATACCTCTTAGATAGCAAAGGGGTTTAGCTCTTTTGATTGCAATATATTCTCTTCTTAAAAACCACAGAGAAGAAGAAATATCTAATGCATAGCAGGAGATGAGAATGTAATATCTTCTCATCAGAAAAAATATAAAAATATATTAGCAATTTCCAGCCCGGAAAAAACATTTAAAAATGTCAGTAGCTTAGCTTGCTTGTCTTAGACAAATTTATATATGGTTTAAAAAAAAAAAAAATAATAATTTTTAAAAGTGCCATGTGGTGGGGAGAATTAATGAGAAATGTTGTGTTCGAAGATACTTTGGGGAGTACATCTTCCATCACTACATGCTATTATGTTAATATAATCCAATCCATGTTATTAAAAGGGTCTGAAAGTTTCTGCTTAGGTTTATATTGCTAGGCACAGATAAATTATTTTATAAAGCTTACCTAATTTGGAAAGTTTGTCTCTCAGTGTTTTATTCCAGAGCTCCTACCCAGATACTTGAAAAAGGTCAGTTTACTTTTTGCTGTCACACTGTCACTTTCATCCATTTCTGCTTTGCTCTCTATTCACTCCCTACCTGGCTATCGTAGGAAAGTATAATTGTGACCATTTACACATATGATCATCCTGAATGAGTCTTTTAATGAGATTATGATTTTATCATCAGTAATGGGTCAGCTCCAACAAAAGACTTATAAATCTTCAAACAAGTCAAATTTTATATGCTGCATAAAGGACTCTTTAGAAAAAAAGATTTAGATTCAGCATACAAAATTTAAGCACCTAAGCAAACCATAAGATTATAGACGTTTAGACTTCAGTAAGACACAGACATCACTATAAACAACAGCAAGAGTGTGGTACCTCCAGAGGATGAATCTTTCTTCCTAAAACCTGAATTATTTCTCTGTATGCTCTAATTTATCTAATATGCACACATCTTGCTCAAATGACTATATAGTGATCACAGGGCAATTTTTCTCCCAGATTCACAAATGAAGTGTGATAAACCCAGGCCTTGATGTAAGGAACATCTAAAAAAATGCCTAAGAAAGCAGATATTTAATGGAAACAGTATAAATAGTTGTATGGAGGCATCTGAGTATCCCTAACTTATAAACCATGGCTGAAGAAATTCCCTTAAGAATGTCTTGAGAGCACTGAGTAGCATTCACTCCCCTCCAGGTATAGGATGAGAAGTGGTGTGCTCCTGGATGCTAAAAAGGTCTCTTTCTTTTTTGTTTGTTAAGACATTTCAGAACACAAAAGATCGTTGACACTGAAGGACTTACAAAGCAAGAAGGCAGAAATCTCTCTCTATTTTTAACTGAGTAGGTGAGAGGGGATGGTATAAGTTATTTCTCACACAGTAGTTATTTGGAAAAAAATGTATATATTATGTTCCTGGGTCCTTTTCATTACTGCGTATGAAACTTTTAATTTAAACATTGAAAATTAAATTGTGATTGAAGTCTTCTTAATGACTGTGATTGAACTCATTTAAGCACATACATCTATTTATGCTTTTGCATGGCAGAAGTCCTTTCAAAGCTAAGACCAACACAATAATGTAGCTCTGGGTTTACAGAAAATAATACTGAAACAGAAATAAAAAAAAACACTGTGGAAACATTACATCTGACCTGAAGGAGAAAATTAAGAACTTAGAGTTGTTGAAGCAGAAGATAAAAGGAAGAAATTTTAAAAGCCATTGAAACAGTGAGACTCAGAATGTCATATTAGTGTAGTGGTCAAGACAGGTGTCTAGGAAAGCACTGAATAGAGACAAAGAGATATGCACACTTATGATTCTGGTAGGGTGTTTGGAATGGAGTGAGTTATGTCATATGGAAAAAATAGAATGAAATCTAGTGACAGGCTCAAAGAGAACTAAGATATGACACAGCATGCAAGACAGGGCAGCTAGGATGCAAGGTTTATCAGTAGTGTTTTGTGTCAGAGGAAGGCACGATGGTGAGGAAGCAAACCTGAGCTATCACACAGTGGAGTTGTTTACATACAGCTTAATTAGCAAAAGGACTTCAATTAATCTGAAGGAAAAAACACCCCTGGGCTTGTTCTCATACCAAGGTTATCACATTGTGACGTGCTACATAAAATTAATTGGGAAGAGTAAGCTTGCCTGAGGTCCTATTCTGCTCTTTCGCAGCAGAATTTCTGTTACTCTTTTCACAAACTGACTAAATATAGATTATCCTCTTTTCCCCAAGGTTGTCTTTGTCTTTTCTTATCCTGGCTTTTCATAATCCCAGGGTTGTGCAGGTGCCATACATAATCTTCTGTGTTATCAGGATATGGCACTGCAGGGTTCCATTTAACCAGCGCAAGCTGTCATCTTCCATTGCTGCGGTTTTATAACTACAAAAAGACAATTATACATACTGTGAGAATTCTGATGAGTGCACCTTGGAAGACTAAAAAAATTAATTGTGACTTCAGTCATGTGGAGTTAAGGTAACCTGAAGGTAAAAGTTTGAAGATCAGTACCTAAAACGTAGCCGTGCTTCCCAAATGAATCATTTTGTTACAGAAACTTTTTCTGTGAGAAATGTCATCGAAGTATTGTTGTCTTCAGTGTTGTAAATTACTTTAATCCCAAGATATCTACTTATTTTGGATATGCTGTTACTGTCCTTAAAAAGTACATGTGTTCCTTATTGTATCACTCAGCGTTATATGGCAGTAAACTCTCATTCACTGCTGGAATGTATATTCACTGCTGGAATATAGTTCCTGCCCACCAATTAAGTTTTACAGATATGTGCCCTTGCTCTGGAGTGCAAGTTAGATCAATAAGTACAGTATTTATTTGGGTTATGTGACTGATAAGTAGCTACAGCTATGGACAAAATTGGAACTACAAGACATTAGTTACATTAGCTTTCAGGACTGTTGTTGCTACAGTTCTTGTTATTATAAACTATACAGAAAGAGAATAATTATTCAAATAAAATCATTGACATAATCAGAAAATAGTCTGTCTTCACAACGTTGATACATTTACAAAATCACAGAATCAGTATGGTTGGAAAGGACCTTTAAGATCATTGAGTCCAATCATTATCTATCTCTACCAGGCCACTTCTACACCATGTCCCTGAGCACCCCGTCTGGATGGTTTTTAAATATATCCAGGGATGGTGATTCAACCACTTCCCTGGGAAGCCTGTTTCAATGTTTGATCCCCCTTTTGGTGTAAAAGTTTTTCCTAATGTCTAACCTTAACTTCCCCTGGCATAACTTAATACCATTTCCTCATTTCAATAACTGTGTGAAGTCTTCAGATGAACTTCGCTCATCCTGCATCATCACCTCAAGTGATGGAGGAAGTGGGTATTTCATACCATCTTCACACTGTTTTCATGTCTTCATAATAGACATAATAAAATATTACATTTAACTTTTCAAGGAAGTTGTCAGACATCATTCACCCTTCCAATAAGTAATCTCTTCTACCTTACACATTGTGCCATGTTTTCCAAGAAGAAACTGAAGCCAGAGTAAAGAAATAAACAAAAAACACACCTATCAACTGATAATGCAAGCCCCACTTCAGGTTAATGTATGCTCAGAGGTCACAGGATTGAGTTATACCTCTTCATTCTTCTAGTGTGACTGGAAGTTTGACATACTATGTGTTAGATAGTGCCTACCACATTAGCAGTGTGTAATACCCAGTTCAGTCTCTGACGGGATAGGCAGTGGTCCAACATGAACGTCCTTATGTTGATTTCAGAAATAATCTAAACACTGCTTTAGCATCTAATTCAGGTCTTTATGCTGCTGAAGAAACTTGGAGGACAAGGGATCACACACCAGACTTCTTCAGGACAGTATGAAGGAAATAAATTTCAATCCCCAGAAGCTCAAACCAAAGGTGTGAATCAATCATTTGGTTTTGGGCAGTGTCAGTGAAAATCCTGCTGAAGTAATGCAATCCTATATGCCCTTGATACTCTCGTACTCTAAAAGGGAAGGATTTTTATTTTCCTTTCATTTGCTATAACAACCATATATTTCCCCTAGTAAAATGCATGCGGGATGTCAAATAGGTACATGGGCACATAAGATTTTTTCTCATCAGCATTTCCTGCAGTGTAAATCATAATAAAATGGATGAAGGGCATCCTTATGTTAATATTGACTTGTTTCATGCTGGCAAGGTCGGTATTTGCATGGTTTATCTATTTCATGAATGCTATGCATGTCAATTAAAACTGCCTGTAGGCAGCTTTAGCCTGTGCACCTGACAGAAAAGCAGAATTCTTTGCATTGTATCCATGAATTGATGCATTTTGCTTGGTTTTTATTAACTGTTTCCTGTTCTGGAAATCTCTCCAGGGCTTACCAAGCAAAAGACTGCCCATGTCTACTGCCTCCCAAAATCAAAGAATACTGATTTCTGCTGGATTACAGATTATAATAAAGCATGTTCAGGCTCATCTCTGAAGAAACTGATTTGTCTATGACCTTCTGGAATCTTGATCCCAAGGCTGTGCTCATAAATATTCAAGCTTTTGTAATTTGGGGAAAGAATGATTTCATACAGTCTATAGGCATCCAATTACCTTGGATAGCGGAAAAATTATCAACATATCACCTAAAGCTGGTAGAGAGCAACACTGTTTGCTAGAGTTCAGAGTACAAGTCTAATTTTGATTCATCTTCTAGAAGACCAATGTCTCCCTGCTGGCCTCAGATGGAACATAGAAAGACCAGCTTTCTAATTTTGGCACCTAATTTATATACCTAAAATAAGGTGATATGATTATCCTCTAAAGCCTGAATTCATCTACCATAAATTAGCCATCTGGAGGTTTTAAATGATTAAGTATCAATCCATGATTCATACAGCATATCCTCAGCCCTCAGTCAACATCAGCATCTGCTATTCATCCAGATTTAGGTAAGTCAAAGTCCATAGCTGTTTAAACGGCTTATTTTGTTAACCTGCAGAACCCTCCTACCTCTACTGAAATTCGACATCTAGCCCTTACTAAAGTCCAGTTGTGATTAACCCCCCTAAGAGCTGCTGTAAAAATCCTAAAGCTCTCTGAATACTAGACAGCTCTTAATTATTGCTCAGACCTACAATGAATCTCAGACCTACATAAATACCTAGTTTCAGACTGAAACAGGGTCGACCCTGTTGTACTCAACCCTGGCCTCCTTCAGCTCATCTTGACTTTAGTGTTAATAAGCAGTGAAATTAGAGAGGCAAAAGAGGTAGTGAGACAATAGAGGGATTTTTTTTCCCCTAGGACCATTTAAATATTCTCTGGGCATCCTGGCCAGCTGTCCTTGTAATGGATGGCCTTTCTATCTTAATTAGCTCTGCAATTTCATGATACTCCTACAGGCCTTGAGCTATCTGTATTTTGCCACTGATAATTTCTAAGTGCAACGCTCATTTACCGTTGGCAATGTCCACTCGTCTAGTGATAGACTACTTCAAGTAGCAAGTGACTTGCCTTTTTTAATGCCAAGTCTGAAACAATGAAGATGATGGGCGAGAGATGGGTTGTTCCTTCCAATAGCCTTGGCTAAAGGAGGAAAGAGAAACACTGACATTCACAAAAACATTTTGCTGGCCTTCCATCACCATCTGCACAGGTCAGGCGAAAAGCCAGATGCGTCATTCAGGATGAAAACCTATCAATCCAAAGTATTGCAGTTGCTACAGGGGGGAATTGGTTGTTTGGCCTGGGGAAGACTGGCACAACAAAATCACCTTCTGGAGCTGGTTTATTCCTCCTTGGTCATCTGACTTAGGAGAAATGAATCTAGCCTTGCATTCACGTAAAATTTTTCTCTGATGATTTCTGGATCAATCAATCCTATCTTATAAAATTGTAATCTGACAAGTCTTAGAACCCTTAGATCCCTTTCTAAACAATTTCTCTAAGAATCAGATGTCCCAATAGTCAAAATCACACCACAAGGAGAAAATCAGCAAACTGCTTGTTGTACCTGAGCTCTTGCTGAAATAAAATGTGAGGACTGCTATTTTACCTACAAGATATGCAACATTTTTTTGAAATTACTATCTGTTTAAGATTCCCCCTTAACATATTTAAATTCAATGATCTTCACATTTTATAATTCCTTCATTTGTCTATGAACAAAAAAAAAATGTGACAAATTGCCTCTGGGCATTAAACTATGCTAGATGGAATCAAAGTAGTATCTGTGTTTGCCATCTCAAGGGTGAAATACATGGAAAGATGAGCTTACTTTTCTGAGAAGAGTTATTTGCTTCATTTTCTTTGACTCATACTTCATTGCTTATAGATTTAAGGCAGTGAGAAAAAGGAAGTGTTTGAACTGTGGTGCATTGTAGATAAGGCTAGAAAGTTTTAAAACAGTAGTTCAAATTAAAAGGAAAAAGTTATATATACAAAATAAGATTGTTTTAAACTACATTTGTTATTATTTGCAGTTCATCAAATCATGAGCCATGTAAACTTAATGAAATGCCTTTTTCTGAGTATTGGAATGAAAACAGGGACACAATAAGAAAGAAATGCAAACAATATTCAGTGATCTAGTGACCACTAATATTTCCTTGAGTCAAGTGAAATATACTTTGCGGTGGGAGCTAAAAGAAGTAGTCCTAAAGATAGTTAGACATTTATTAAGACTAAAGACTATACAGTTCATCCAAGCTTGAACATTTGGTGACATAAGACTGAAGGGAAACATCAGAGTCAAATCCCTTTGCTCTGGCTGCTAAGGAAATTCCTAGAGCATTATGCTAGAGTTTTTTAGCCCAGAATCCAGAGTGAAAGTACCTCTGATTAGATAAGCAATAATAAAATGCTAATATGACTAAATTATGTCTTGATCATGCCATGAAACCATCAAGAGTGTTAATTTCCATTCTAAATAATACACGTAGTTCATCTCCCTTATTTTTGTTGGACAGAGATATCCAAATTTTAGGGAAATGAGATAGAGAAAAGGAGCCAGTACTGTTGGCATGGCAAAGTAATTGGCTACAGGAAACCTCAAATTTCGTCACAAATTTATAGTGTCAACAAGTCATCCAGATGATTAGTTCCAAACTTGTACAAGAACGTTTAATAAACAGAGCATTCTTAACACAATGCAGTCTCTCAAAGTTACACAATGAAGGTTCTTAACTACATAGCAGTATGTGTGAAAGGCTTTTCACTGAGTCAGAAATCTGGCAAGAGACTGTGATTCCTTTAGATGAGAAACAGAGGAGACATAGGAAACCTTGTAAAGAACAGAGGAATAGATTTAAATATAGTCGAAAAATATGAAGCACAAAACCTTGAAAAGTTTATCAATGATAAAATGGTCTCTAGCTTATGATCTTTACAGACACACATTAACATATTTTATTTTAGTTTCTTTCATTCCAACAGGTATCTAACAGTCTAACTAGCATTTAAATAAGAGGTCTACACATATTTATTTCAAAGGGTTGAGAAACAATGCCTCTCTTTTGTAGCTGCCAAGCTCTGGGAAGTTAGGTTCTACAGACCCACTAAGCATTGAGGTCTGTACCCAGTTTCTGCCAAAGATTAATCAGAGATGTCAGGTGCCTACTGCACTGAAATGAAACCATGTGACAACCTAGAACAGATGAACTCACCAGAGCAGTGAAGAAGTGAACAGGCATTAGGTTTTCATTCGCTCTGTCTGGTTGGCCCAGGGGATTGCACCAAGCTGCAAAACAATGTTTTGAGGCCACAGGCTCTGATCAGTCCTGTCTGCACAGAAAATAAATATGCATTCTGCTATCTCATTCTGCATGTTGCTATGCATCCCCAAATCTCAAGCAGTAGGAAAAAACAGTAGGAACAGTTATTACAATATAACAATTAATTATACACCTGCATATGGATACGGATAATTGGAGTGTATTTTTAATGCACTCAGGTAGGAACCAGAGCAGAAGACGTGATACCACAGAGGTCTGCTCGAGCTAAGACCACTGGGGAGAGGGAGTGCTTTCCTTGTATCCTAGACTGTTCATATCAAGATCAAATCTGGAAAAACTGGAGAAAACCATGTTCCTTTTTCCAATATTTAGTGCTCTGGAGATAACAGGAAGATTCTGTCTTCCAAGATGATCACTCTGGCAGGTCTCACTGACACATTATAAAGAATTAAACTTGACACAACCAAGTAATGTCTAGACATGAGAAATTGAACATCAACATCTTTAAAAGTGTCCTGAGGGTATGGAGCAAAAGTTAGGAGTTTTATGCCCCCTGAAATTTTTTTTATGAGGAAGCAAGATCACAATGCTGAGAGACACAAAATGAACATTCTTTTAATGTACGAGTAGGAAACTGCAAAACATCCTCCAATAAATATTATCACTTTGCTAGCAATTCAAGAGTGCATTTGGGCAAAATACCTTCATCTAAATTTAGCCAGATGCATAAACTACAGCTTATACTCTGTGCAAAGGTAAGAATACATGCAGAAAATTTTCAAACAGGAAATCTCCACTGAAGCATTGTGTGACACATTTTTTAATGTTTTCCAAGTATCATACATCAAAAGTAATTAACACAATTCATTTTTAACAAAAGAAAACTCCTTTCCCTTTCCCCTTCCCTTTCCTTTCCCTTTCCCTTTCCCTTTCCCCTTCCCTTTCCTTTCCTTTCCTTTCCCTTTCCCTTTCCCTTTCCCTTTCCCTTTCCCTTTCCCTTTCCCTTTCCCTTTCCCTTTCCTTCCATTCACTTGCTTTTTTTACAGGTGGTGTCATCTTTTAATACAGCAGTCAGAATGAGCTGAAACGTTCTAATACCTAATTAAGCAAACAGCTAACCATGCTGCTTATTAAGCCAGGCACATCACAGAGAGCTTCCTGTTGATCACAGGTTTGCGTGTTGGTTTTGAGCTCAGAACCATGTCTACACTCTCTATTACTGAAATCAGTAAGAACAGTGTTGTGAAGAAACATGGCATAAAGGGAGACAGAAGGTCTCTGTGGTAATTAATGTTCTGTATGATTAGACATCCTTGAGGATGAGGTTACAGAGATGACACACTACTCTGCCCTTCCCTCCAGCACCTGGTGGGGAGCTCACCTGGGGTACCTTTAGTCTGAAGACCAGCTGCATCTTTGTTATTTCCCCGTTTACAGCTTTGTCTCCTCTGTCTTTAGACCTTTATTCTGAGGAGAGTACCAGTTCAGAAAAGCATTTTTGTATCAGAACTCAGTACAATTAACAGGAATTTAATAAACACTTAGTTTTTACAGTAGTCTTCACTGCTTTAATGACTAGGGTCTTCTGCATCTTCTTTTTTTTTTCTTCTTTTTTTTTTTTTCTTTAAAATTTGCTTTTGTTATGCGAGTACTTGCACACTAATAAAAAAAGGGTAGAAACCATCTGAGCCAGGGATTTATTGCTCACACAGTCTATAGGAGAATGAGGCTTCCAGCTAAGTCACTGTGCTCTTCAACTTCAAAGGATACTGTGTGCACTCAGCTCTTTCCAGAAAAGATGTGTGGGCCCAGTTGGAAATATGGCACACACACACACACTCATCCCTTTAAAACAGGCACATTTAAAACAGTTAGTAATACAGCTATTGTGTTAAAGGGGGGAAGGGAGAGGGAGGGAAAGAGCTGGAGTACTGAGGGATGGAAAGCAGAGATGCATCTGGCTACACATGGGAGCATGGTCCAGCCAGCTACCAGTGAGTTCACCAGCAGGAACATCTGCACTCCAGAGACAGTCTCTATAGGGTACAAATTCCTTTGTGGAGTCTGGCTAGCTTCTCATGCCCTGTGCTGCCAGTTCACACAGCTATCCTCTGTGTGTGCAGAAGCCATGCTGTTACAGCACTGATATTCAAAAGACATGAACAAGGCAAAGTCTGTAAAAAGAAGCAAGATTTTTATTAGACTAACTAATGTAGTTGGAAAACCAACCAAACAGAAAGGCTCTGGAGCACAAAGAGCCTTGAAGAACAATTTGCTTCCCCAAAAGTTGTCTACTTTTTTCCAGATACATCTGTTGATTTAATAAATATTACCTCACAACACAAAACAGTGCTTCTCTTAAATCTGTTAGCAAAGAGACAGTTATAGCTGGTGGAGAGCTTAGATAGGAAGCCTATCTAACACACAGAGATGTTGTCTGAAATCCAGAAGTGAGCTCATAATCACAGGACGGGACATCTTTGTGAAGTCTTATATTTTGTTTGTTTTGTAGAAGAACATTTGTAACTACAAGCCTTCTACAACCTCATGATAATGTGAAATCTGATAACAAAGAAAAAAGCCAGTTTCCATTCTGAATCTCAGAATAAAAGGTGAGTAACTTTATGGAAAATTTATTCCACCTGTAACATGTTGTTATTATCAATTTAGTTCAGAGAATTTCCTGAAAATAAGTGAATGC